>NW_026353945.1:5420-12617 GCF_001194135.2 Octopus bimaculoides | reverse complement strand
TTCAATAAATTTTATTATTTGTGAGCTTCTGAAGTTCATCGTAATATTTATCTACATTCCATCTCTTCCATCCTCCAATTGTCTAATCGCAAATGTAATCCATAAACGTTCTTAACTCAATGTTATATTTCAGGAAATTGAACGGTAATAATATTATGAAAATCAAAGGTGGAATGTTTGGAAACTCTGTAAGTTGAATCAGCCTACGTTTATAACATTTCTTTGAAGATATCATTCTATATATGTAATGTCTTTATATAGATGAAATTTATATTTTATGAATGTATATGCATGTGAGTGTAGGCCCATTTCTGCGATGTGAGATATATGGGAGCGTGATACTTGAGGGGAGGCATTTAGTGCATGCATGTGTATGTCTCTGTGCATGGATCTATTTGATAGTATTTCATTGAGGATATCTTTCTAATTCTCTACTGTCTTCCCTTACATTAATTAGGCTCCCACAACCGTTTCAATAAATTTTATTATTTGTGAGCTTCTGAAGTTCATCGTGATATTTATCTACATTCCATCTCTTCCATCCTCCAATTCTTTAGTCACAAATGTAATCCATAAATGTTCTTAACTCAATGTTATGTTTCAGAGAATTGTCCGGTAATAATATAATGAAAATAAAAGCAGAAACCTTCCGAAATCTTTCCAGTTTAACAACTCTGTAAGTTGAATCTACCAGCGTTTATAATATTTCTTTGACGATGTCATTCTATATATGTAATGTCTATATAGATGCAATTTGTAGCTTGTGAATGTATATGAATGTGATTTTGAACGCATTTCTGAGATGTGAGATATATGGGAGCGTATTACTTGAGGGGAAACATTTAGTGTATGCATGTGTATGTCTATTTGTATGGATGAATGGTTGTGAATGTACGTATATTACATACGGTGTTTTACTGAAGATCGAAGCTAAATAACATCCTTGAATAACCTTTGTAGATGTGTATTTTTGCACCAGGTGATACATAGGCTTATTTTTAAAATATACCTTAACGGTTCTAGATGTATTTCTAGTCGTTGTTGATGTTATTGGTCTTCTTCACTTCCATTTCCTGCTTCTTTTTATTTCCTCTTCTTTTCCTTCCCCTTCTACCTCTTCTTCATCTATTTATTCATATTCTTGTTCTGCTTCTTTTATCTTTTCCCCTCTTTTTACTACTACTACTACTATCTCTTTTACTGTTTCTTCTACGTTTTACTCACCCTTTTCTGTTCCTCCTCCCCGTTCTCAAAGTAGTATAAAAACCGACAGTATTTATGGGATGGCACAGTACATATTACCGTCCTATTTATAATTTTTAATTGACATCCCATTCTATTACACACTTTCTCCGTGTCACTCTCTGCATTCTCAGTCCATCACCAGCGCTGTACGTGATATTTTTTCAATGTCTGCCAATATGAGTGTGTATATTTGTGAGTCCTTATGTGTGTGTGTTAGTACATATGAGTGAGTGATTATTGAAGCAGTACATTTATGTGTGTTTATACATATAGCTATGTTTCATGTATGAGAGTTTCCATACTAGTGTATTAACTTGTATTCATGTCTAAATAACATTTACTACGTTTAGCACTGGATCAAATTTAAAAGCCGTCCCTCAATCTTTTAATTGTATTTTTAAAACTCATATATAAATATCTGTAACCTTCCATCACTTAAGCATTTACTTTCTTTATTTCTCTGAAAATATGTCCAGCTACATAATTTATTCACAATCACAATCATCAACCTCATCATTGCCATAACTTTCCTAACCAACATCATTAACATCGTCATCATCAATATCGTCATGATCATGATGACCATCGTCATCGTCATCATCATCATCATCATCATCTTCACCGTCACTTTCCTCAATTTTTAAGAATTTTATTTTATATTACGCTACGAACATCTGTACATTTTTCACCGCTCAATTTTTTTTTTTTTTTTTGTTACAGAGAGTTGTTTGATAATGATATCAGTGAATTAGAAGTTGGTTCTTTTCAAGATCTTTCCAGTTTAAGGAATCTGTAAGTTGCATTGCTTTTTTGATTCTCTTTTATTGTTAATATAATTCTAAACATTTAATATCTTTCCATGCTTTCTTTTTCCCCGTCACTTTCCTTGATACATTATATACACTCACACATACACTCCTCAGGCATTCACAAATAAATGCATATTCCTGTGGAAAGCGACTGTGTGAATACCAATGTCTGTTTTTATGTATGTCTAGTTTTTCCACAAACGGAACAATGCGACCTGTTTCCCTCAGTAATTATATGCAATACAATCCTATGTTGGAGAGAAGGCGGTCCGTGTTTCTTTTCAAGTTTTGGGGCCTGATCTGGAGAATTATCTCCAGATCCACTCCGGATCACAACTCCCTGACTCTTTTGTCACCTCTATCGGAACGATATCTGATCTTTACTCAATTATGCATCCGAGAAGCCACCACATATCAGGTCTTGGTGGAATCCTGGGAATTGAACCCGTGCTATCCTTTTTCCTATATGGGATAATGACCATGTTTCTTTCGCGAGGACTTCTAACTTCAAATCACAGCTATATATTCGGTATCATTCCTCAGTGCAGCTTCAATATCTGTTTGTGCAATTACCGCTGGTTTCTTTGTGTCTGCTGAGATGCATCTGAAATGATCGTTTTTCATCTTCAATGCTTCTGTTGCCTGTTTTTTTATGGGTAAAGTAGCCCAAGCGTGCTCATGATGAATGAGATTCGAGGTTTGAGCAATCTTTTCCACTCTGTGAGGTCTCTGATGTAGCGTCGCCTCGTCTTCGCTGCTTCTGCTGCTAATATGTACTTGTTGCTGTCCGTAGTTGTAGTTCTTGTTTGTGTTGGCTTTACTGATGTCGTTACTGTTGGTTCTATCTCTGCTGTTGCTTTAATATTTTGGTGGTGGTGTTGTAGCCAGTTGGTTTGATGCTACCATCAACGCTACCACTCATGCATTCAATGTCTTCTCTACCTCTCCTATTGGTGGTTGTGCCAACGCCGACTGTTTACTATCACTGCAACTTCTGCTGGTATTACTGATGAGGTGTTTACTGAATGCAACAGATAATCGAATGAAAAAATAAAGCCCCTTCCGTAGCACAAATAGTCGCTAGAAACCTATTAACAGGTTCTCAGTGTTCTAACATGAAAATTTGATAAACATTGCCAACAGAAAACATCTCCACGCACATCATCAACAATATCATATTCTTCATCACCACAAAAGCTGCGAATCCTCATGATTTTCACAATGATCAAAATTAGCAGCAACCCAACATCATAACATCATCATATATATTCCACAATTATTTCTTCTCGTCTGCCACATCATCAAACACATCACTGCCCCCGTCCCATGCAACGTTATCTACAACATCATCATAATGTTCATCATGATTGTAATCTACTTTATATCTCTTCCATCATACGATTCTTTAGACACAAAATTGTTCAACAAATGTTCTTAACTCAATGTTATGTTCCATGGAGTTGTACGATAACAAAATTAAGAAAATCAAAGCAGAAACCTTCCGAAATCTTTCCAGTTTAACAAATCTGTAAGTTGAATCAATCTACGTTTATAGTATTTTTTTGACGATATCTTTCAAAATCTGTAATGTCTTTGTAAAGACGCAATTTATATTTTGTCACATTCATCACCTTCTACATCACTTTTCTGCTTATTTTCCTTCCTGTAATTCGAGATCTTCTTCTTCTTCTTCTTCTTCTTCTTCTTCTTCTTCTTCTTCTTCTTCTTCTTCTTCTTCTTCTTCTTCTTCTTCTTCTTCTCCTTCTCCTTCTCCTTCTCCTTCTTCTTCTTCTTCTTCTTCTCCTTCTTCTCCTTCTTCTTCTCCTTCTCCTTCTTCTTCTCCTTCTTCTCCTCCTTCTTCTCCTTCTTCTCCTCCTTCTTCTCCTTCTTCTTCTTCTCCTTCTTCTTCTTCTCCTTCTCCTTCTCCTTCTTCTTTCTTTTTTCACATTCTTCTTCATTATATTGTACATCATATACTTCACATATTGTTCATTTGCTTTATCTTCTCGTTCTTTTCCTTTTTTCCTCATTCCTATTGTTCCTTTTCTTCTCCCATTCTAGGTCACATACAGCAAAGATGATTGTTTAAGAAGCACATTTTATGCATGTGTATAAATATATTTATGCTTTGTGTATGTGTGGTTCAATACTAGTGTATCAACATGTATTCATGCCTGTATAACATTTACTGCGTTTAGCTCTGGATCAAAGTTAAATGCCGCGCATCAATCTTGTAAGTGTATTTTTAATGCAACTTTACTCATATATAAATATCTTTAACCTTCCAACTCTTAACTATTTACTTTCTTTATTTCTCTGAAAATATTTCTTCACCATCACCATCATCAAAACCATCATTGTCTGAACTGTCCTCATGAACATCATTCTCGTAGACAACATCAACACCACCACTGACATCATCACCATCACCATGAACATCATCATATTCATCATCATTTTCCTCATCATCGTAATGATCATTAACATCACCACCACATCCACCACCAGTATCAACATCATTCTCAACACTAACAGCATTATCCATGTCCTCCGAATTATCATCGTATCCATCACCACCAACACAAACATCACACCCAATACCACCACAACCACCACCTCCTCATTCATCATCATCATCATCATCATCATCATCTTCATCATCATCATCATCTATACCGTCATCATCAGCGTCTAATTTCAAAATCATCATCTTCAAAATCATCATTGCCATAACTTTCCTCATCAACATTATTCTCATGAACACCACGAACATCACCATCACCATCATCACCATCATCATGAACACCCTCACATTCATCATCATCATCATCATCATCATCATCGTCCTCATCATCATCATTAGCATCACCACCAACACAAACATCACACGAAATACCACAACAACCACCACCGCCTCCATCATCATCTTCATCATCAACATCATAATCAATACTCCGTCATCTTCAGCGTCAGGTTTCCTAAAACTTTAGGCATTATATTTTAGATTGCATTACGACCCTGTATACATTTTTTCACTGCTCCCTATTTTTTGTTACAGAGAGTTGTTTGATAATGATATCACTGAATTAGAAGTTGGATCTTTTCAGATTCTTCCAAGTTTAACGACTCTGTAAGTTGCATTAGTTTTTAATTCTCTTTTATTGACAAAATAATTTTAAACATTTAATCTCTTTTCATGATCTCTGTTTTAACTCCCTCTACTTGACGCACTTTATACACCCAGTCGCTTTCCACAGGAATATGCAACTGTTCGTGAATGTCTGAGAAGGAGTGTGTTTGTGTGTGTTTGTGTGTATACGCGTGTCTGTGTCATTGTGTGTGAATATGAGTTTCTGATAACGTATATTATTTTGCGTATGTATGTGCTCTTTAGTCTGAGTGAATGTACACGAGTGTATCGATTTGATTTGTACATCCTTTTGTATATTATTTATTATGTTTACTTCTCGATCAATGCTGATTACCATTCATGGATCTCCGTTCTAATCATATATTGTGAATTACATTACACATGTTTAAAAGTGTTCTACACTTTCCGACTCAGAGTAATTTATTTTACACTTTTCTATCTCTTGATTATTTACTCCTAAACACAAAAGATGTGTCTGCATAAATTTCTTCTCTCCTTCTGAACATTTCTTTTGCTCCTCTTTCTAACCCCTCCTTTTCAACCAGCACACATTCCCCTTTGTTCCTCTACCACAAGAAAAACATCGACAGCAACAACTGCAACAGCATCAAAAGATACTACTACTATTTCAAATAAAATTAATAATAATGATGATGATGATGATGATAAAAATAATAATAACAATAATAATAATAAGAAGAAGAAGATGAATTTCATTTATTGGCTACTAGTACCAACGTATAAGGGCAATATAGTAGACGGGGACAGTGGTGATTTTTCACAAAACAACGTGTAAACAATTACTAAAAACAAAAACATGGCACAACAACATATTACAATGAAATTTCCCCAAATAGGGGTGATGACCACCCAGTGTTGGTTCAGGTACCCCCTAATCCTCAATCACAGCTGCATCGTTGGTACTCTGGAAGGGTACTCCTCTTCTCAAATTCACCATCCTATAGACGCATTATGAGAGTAGGTCCACTCACACGGGTCACTTTTGCAACATTCACACTAATTTCTGAAAGTGTACAGAGGTCATCACATCTTTCTCCAGGTTCATCTTCTTTCCAATGGAAATCTGTAGAAGTTGATGAAGGTCGGTGGAAGAGAAAAGTCTGTGTTCATCCCTTGCAACGTGGTCCAACGCACAAACTCTTTCGCTACTCTTACCAGGCAGGGGACGATTGCCTGCGCTTCCTTGCCAAAGCAGGCGGCGTGTCGATCTTCATTATCGAATCGGCCGATAGTCAGATCCACCCTACACGTGACAACAACTGTTCAACATATCTCCACAAGTCTGTAATGCATGACACTGAACAATTGCTTGCCAAGCAAGGGATTTCTGGAAAATATCCATCGTCCCCGGCTCAAAAGTCCTCTGGGAATAACTGGTCAGTTCCACCCCGAGCCTCTCCGAGTGTGTCATCGTACGTTTCTCACCATTAACCCTTTATAGAATTCAAGAGTTGTTACTCCACTGATACATTTTCAAAGAGATTAGTGAGTGCTTGGCAACACTCCAGATGCCAGTCGCCCTTGACCTAGGACTGCAGCTCAGTTAAGGAGAGGAGCGGCGGAAGTACCTGTTTGACAAAGGGGGACTACACCAGTTCACCTTTCAACTCCACCGCTCAACATGATCTACAACCTCATCATGAAGTTCATAATGATGATAATCTACATTCCATCTCTCCAGTTATCTAGTTCTGTAGACATAATATTAAATATTCTCTCACACATTTGTTCCATAGATGTTCTTAACTCAATTTTATGTTCCAGGAAATTGGGTGATAACGAAATCAAGGAAATCAATGCAGAAACCTTCCAATATCTATCCAGTTTAACAACTCTGTAAGTTGAATCAGCCTACGTTTATAACATTTCTTTGAAGATATCATTCTATATATGTAATGTCTTTATATAGATGAAATTTATATTTTATGAATGTATATGCATGTGAGTGTAGGCCCATTTCTGCGATGTGAG
>NW_026353945.1:3375-5410 GCF_001194135.2 Octopus bimaculoides | reverse complement strand
TAATCCATAAACGTTCTTAACTCAATGTTATATTTCAGGAAATTGAACGGTAATAATATTATGAAAATCAAAGGTGGAATGTTTGGAAACTCTGTAAGTTGAATCAGCCTACGTTTATAACATTTCTTTGAAGATATCATTCTATATATGTAATGTCTTTATATAGATGAAATTTATATTTTATGAATGTATATGCATGTGAGTGTAGGCCCATTTCTGCGATGTGAGATATATGGGAGCGTGATACTTGAGGGGAGGCATTTAGTGCATGCATGTGTATGTCTCTGTGCATGGATCTATGGATGTGAGTGTATGCATGTGTATTACATACGGTGTTTAATTGAAGATCGAAGCTAAATAACATCCTTGAATAACACTTGTATATGTATATTTTTGCACCAGGTGATACATACGCTTATTTTTAAAAATATACCTTAACGGTTCTAGATGTATTTCTAGTCGTTGATGTTATTGGTTTTGAGGATGCTATTCTTTCTTTCTTTCTTCTTCTTCTTATTCTTCTTCGCCTTCTTCTATTTCTTCTTTTTCTTCTTCGCCTTCTTCTATTTCTTCTTCTTCTCTTCCCCTCTCTTCCTCCTCCTCCTTCTTCTTCTTCTCATTATTGTTATTATTATTATTATTATTACTACTACTATCCTTGTTTCTTTATCTTCTTTTTTCTTCGTCAGTTTCTTCTTTTTCATCTTACTTCAACTTTCCTTTTGCACTCAGTTTTTTTTTTCATGTTCTTAGTCCGCTTCATTTTGTCCTATTTTTTGTTTTACTGTAACTTTCGCCCGTCCTCCTTCATTTTGATTTTCTTCTGCCCTCCACTACTCTCTATTTTCGTCTCTTCTGTTCTTTCTTGGTTTTCTTCTTCATCTTCTTCTTCATGATCATCATCGTCATTTGTATAATCTTCTCCATCACCATCGTCTTCTTTTTCACATTCTTCGTCCTCTGTACAGGTTTTCATGGCTCACTTTTTTTGTTACAGGGAGTTGTATAATAATGATATCAATGAATTAGAAGTTGGATCTTTTCAAACTCTTCCCAGTTTAACGACTCTGTAAGTTGTATTAGCTGTTTGATTCTCTTTTATTGATAATATAATTCTAAACTTTTAATGTCTTCCATGGTTTGTTTTCCCTCTCACTCTCCTTGACGCACTATATACACTCAGTCGCTTTCCGTAGGAATATGCAATTCTTTGTGAATGTCTGGGAAGGTGTGTGTGTGAATAACAGTGTTTATGTGTCAGTTTCTGATATTTAATGTATATGAGATTCTGAATGCATATGCCAATCTGTGTCTTTCAGTGTGAGTGAATGTATACGAGTGTATCGAGTTGATTTGTATATCCTTTTGTATATTATTATTTATGTTTACTTCTCGAGCAACGCTGATTATTATTCATGGCTCTTCCTTCTGATTATATATTGTGAATTACATTATTCACGTTTAAATTTTTCTACAGCTTTCATATCAGATAAATTTCTTCTACACTTTTCTATTTCTTCACCAATTACTCCTAAACACGAAAGATCCGTCTGCCTAATTTTTTTCTTTTCCGTTGAACATCTCTCCTCCTCCTTCTCCCCTCCCATTCCGCCACTACATCCTCCTCCTTCTTATAGTACAACAAAAACAACGACTGTGATATCTGCAATGTCAGCAAGAGATATTGATACTACCACGATTACTACTACTACTCTTTTTCACCCTCAATTAATTTTTTATGTAAAAATTCTTATTCTTGTTGTTGTTGTTCTTCTTCTTTTCCACATACACAATCATAAACGCCGCCAAAACCATTGCCAACAGAAAACATCACCACGAACATCATCAACAATATCATATTCACCATCACCACAAAAACTGCGAATCCTCTTTTATTGAAAATATAATTCTAAACATTTCATGTTTTCCCATGCTTTCTTTATACTCTCACCCTCCTTGTCGCACCATATACACCCAATCGCTTTCCGCAGGAATATCGCATTCTTTTCGAATGTTTGAGAGGGAGAGGGAGGGA
>NW_026353945.1:1989-2706 GCF_001194135.2 Octopus bimaculoides | reverse complement strand
GGAGAGAGAGAGTGTGGTTTTGTTTTTGTTTTTGTTTTTGTTTTGCTTTTCTTTTCTTTTCTTTTCTTTTTTTCTTTTTTCTTTTCTTTTCTTTTCTTTTCTTTTCTCTCTTCTCTTCTCTTTTCTTCTCTCTTTTCTTTTCTTTTTTTTTCTCTTTTCTTTTTTTTTCTCTTTTCTTTTCTTTTTTCTTTTCTTTTCTATGTATGTGAGTCTCTGTCTTTCAGTATGATCGGATGCTTATGGAGTTGATTTGTATATCCTTTTATATATTATTATTTACTATGATTGCCTCTCGAGCAACGCTGATTACCATTCATGGCTCTTCCTTCTAATTATATATTGTCAATTACATTATACACATTTAAATTTTTCTACACCTTCCCACTCATAAATTTCTTTTACACTTTTCTATTTCTTCTTCAATTGCTCCTAAACAAGAAAGATCCCTCTGTCTAAATTTCTTCTTTTCCGTTGAACATCTCTTCTCCTCCTTCTCCCCTCCCCTTCCACAACCACATCCTCATCCTTCTTCATACACTACAACAAAAACAATGACTGCGATAAGGATTTCTGGAAGTTATCCATAGTCCCCGGCTAAAACGTGCTCTGGAACAGACTGTTCAGTTCGAATTCGCTCACGTCCAGAGCTTCTCTGAGTGCACCATCGTACTTTTTCCACTAGTAACCCCCTCACTGACCGATTTCCCCATCTGCAAG
>NW_026353945.1:0-1542 GCF_001194135.2 Octopus bimaculoides | reverse complement strand
TCCTGCCTTTGCAGATACACAATCTTCAACGCCGTAATCTTCGTCACCAACAGAGAACATCAACACCAGCATTAATAGAAATATCATGTTCAACATCACAATAAAACTGCTAATCACCATCATTATCAGAGTAATCAATATTAACAACATCACCCCCATCATCAGCATCATAATACTTTCGTCATATACACGCCCACAATATTTTCTTCTCCTCTGCCTCATCACCATATTCATTTCTGCTTCCATACCTATCCAACATTATCAACAACATCTTGAAGTTCATCATGATAGTAATTCTATAGTCCATCTCTTCTATCATCCAGTTCTGTAGACATAATATTAAATATTCTCTCACAAATGTTTTCCATAAATGTTCTTCTTAACTCAATTTTATGTTTCAGGAAATTGGGTGATAACGAAATCAAGGAAATTATTGCAGAAACTTTCCAAAATCTTTCCAGTTTAACAACTCTGTAAGTTGTATCAATCCTATTTTATATTATTTCGTTGACGATATCTTTCTAATTCTGTAATGTGTTCCCGTACATCAATTTAAGCTCCTACAACTGTCTTTCTATACATGCGTTTTATTGTTCGTGAACTTCTGTGAATGTGAGTGTGGCCCTATTTGTAAGATATTGCATATATGGAAACCTGATACATAAGGGGAAGCGTTTAGCGTAAGTTTGCGTTTGTCTATGTGTAGGGATGAGTATATACGAGTGTATTAACACGTGTGTACATTACACATGGTGTTTACCTTTATATAGATATATGATAAAATTCTTGAATAACTATTGTAGTTGTACATTTAGCCCTAGATGTTTCATACGCTAATATTGAAACATTCTTTCCTGTTGTTGTTGCCTTTCTTATTCTATCCTTCTTATTCCTCGTCTCCATCTTCTTCCCGTCCTCTGAAATTCCACTCCCCATCGACACCATCATAATATCTTAGGTCTTCATCGTCGTCATCATTACCATCACCATTCTCCTCATTCTTGTACTTCTCTTCTTTCTTCTTACTCTTCTTCTTTTAATTCTCTTTTTCACTTTCCTCTTCTTTATGGTATTCTCCTTCATCCCCTTCTCCTTTTCTTTCTCTTCTTCTCTTTCCTCTTTTTCTTCTTCTTCCTCATGTAGCCGTTCGTCTTCTAATTCAAAATTTTCTCTTCCTCCTTCCCATCCTACACCAACGGATTTTTATTTATTCACCTTCTTCTTTTTTATTATCAACATCTTCATCTTCAACGTCTTCATCTACCAATCCATCTTCCTTTCTGCCTCTTCTACATCTTCTGCTTGTTGTTGATTTTTTACTTCTTCTTCTTCTTCTAATCCTTCTTCTTCTTCTTCTTCTTCTTCTTCTTCTTCTTCTTCTTCTTCTTCTTCTTCTTCTTCGTCCATTTCCATTCTATTCTTCTACTGCTGATTGTTGTTGCTGCTGATGTTCTTCTTTTTCCTCCTTTTATTCTACATCTGTTTCTTCTTGATTATCTTATCCTTTTCTCCTTATGCTTCTTCCACCTCTCCCATTCTTCT
>NW_026353944.1:2393-2499 GCF_001194135.2 Octopus bimaculoides | reverse complement strand
ACTAACGAACGTACGTACGTGCGTAGGGACGGACGAAAGAAAAAACGAACTAAAGAATCTACGTAACTCCGTACGTATGAACGAGCGAATGAACGTATATAGGTAT
>NW_026353944.1:2088-2275 GCF_001194135.2 Octopus bimaculoides | reverse complement strand
CTAACGAATGAACTTACGTACGTACGTACGAACGAAATATCGTATGTACGAACGAACGAAATATCGTACGTACGTAATTACATATTTACGATCGAACGAACAAACGAAGGTACGTACGAACGCAAGTGCGACCGTAGGAACGAATGTACGTACGTACGACGGGACCAATGGACGAACGATCAAACAA
>NW_026353944.1:227-365 GCF_001194135.2 Octopus bimaculoides | reverse complement strand
TAGATGCTTTCGTTCGTTTATTCTGGCGTCCGTCCGTCCGTACGTTCGTTTGATCGTTCGTTCGATCGTTCGTACGAACGTTCGTTTTTTCGTTCGTTCGTACCTACGGACATACTTACATTCGTTCGCTCATTCGTA
>NW_026353944.1:0-102 GCF_001194135.2 Octopus bimaculoides | reverse complement strand
GTTCGTTAGTTATTTAATTCGTACGAACCTACGTTCCTACGGTCGCATTGACTTCGTACGTACTTTCGTTTGTTCATTCGATCGTAAATACGTAATAAAGTA
>NW_026353943.1:0-492 GCF_001194135.2 Octopus bimaculoides | reverse complement strand
GTTTATGTAGGGCATGTACGATCTTGTTTGTTATGCAGTCAATATTGTAGTGATATTTGTTGGGCATGAATAGGTATTCATTAGAGAACCGATGTATTTATGCCATCATTGGTTTACCATTGTATTTAGTGTCAAGTGTTTTGTGTTTAGCGTGTGTATATTTGTATTATAGTTGTAAAGATCTAACAATTTGATTTTATGTATGAGTATGTGTGTGTGAGCACATGCATGTATACATACACACAGTCATATGCATGTTTTTATTCATTAGATCTATATTATTGATAACGTTGTTCTGACATCGGTTTTTATATTTGTGTAGCTGTAAATTTAAATTGAATGTTTTCTAAATTGTATCTACGCACCATCACATCATTTGCGAGGGCGCATACACACGTACGAACACAGAAATACACACACACACATATGAGTATGCGTATATACATATATATGTGTGTGTGAATGTATGTATGTGTGTATATGTATACATGT
>NW_026353942.1:0-276 GCF_001194135.2 Octopus bimaculoides | reverse complement strand
TTTCAGTTCGTGCCTCACAGCGTTCATATACACATAATTTTTCACGTCTGCCCGCATAGCCTTTACCGTTTGTTTTCCTGTCTTGTTTTTTTGTCCGCCACTACATTCCTCCATGGCACAGGTTTAATTTGTGTATACAAATTTAATTTGTGGTCCATGAGAAGAGCCATTTTAACGATGCGTCCTGCCCAACTCTTCGAAACGCCGGTGTTAAAATGGTAGTAGTTGATGAAGGTAAATGTTCTCTATGTGGCTTGTGTGTTTTCTGTACTCTGG
>NW_026353941.1:0-859 GCF_001194135.2 Octopus bimaculoides | reverse complement strand
TTGATCGAACTCCCTCCTTTTTTCCTTCCTACGATCCCTTTTGATCGACATCCACCCTTACTTTTTTTTTCCTTCCCCCTCCCAAAAAGAAAAGCTCTACATTGTATTCGTCCCATCTTTGTTGAGCCCTGTGTGGCTAATAAAAGAAATGTATCTATCTATCTATCTATCTATCTATCTATCTATCTATCTATCTATCTATCTATACACATATATATATACAAGGTATGGGGGTTTAGTTCACAGGTCAGGTGATCTAAACGTTAAGATATGCTAGGTAAGTGCTGTAACGGATTACCAGGGCTCTAAGGTTATAGCCGAGGTGGTAGTTATGGAGCCATTGCAGATTTCTGATATATACTTGTTAAAGAGGACAACAAACATTAAGGCAAGGCAAACATCTCAAGTCGTATACAATATTAGTATTTGAAAAAATTCAAAGTTTTACAGCTGTTTCTGGGATATCCCCGAGCATGGGATATATCGTCATCAGAGAGAAATAGGGAAAATGAGAATGGTATATATTAATGAAATGACGACATAGAGGAAGGGGGTAAAACAATAAAGAGATGGAAAGAAAGAAGAAAAAAGAAGCATGAAAGTTCATAGTTCAACTTTCCGAAGTTATAGGAACAAGAGCTTGTGTGCTTAGGTGCAATCCTACGTAGATCTATGTGGGTTAAAATCCTGATATAGTTTACCTCCAGAGAAAAAAGACGCCAACATAACAACGTTCAACAAGAGAATGGTAGCAGAGGTGGTAAAAGGAAAGAATATAAGATAAATGGAAAGTGAGGTGGAGTGAGGGGGTGGATTTTAAGGATTGGCTATAGGATAAAGTAAGGTGCATAGGTGTATG
>NW_026353940.1:0-571 GCF_001194135.2 Octopus bimaculoides | reverse complement strand
GCGGAAGCTGTCAGGATGGTTGAGCAGTCTAAGGCGCCAGACTCAAGGTACATGTAATGCACCTTAACCAGAACATTGAGTATTCTGGTCCACGAATGTGGGCGTGGGTTCAAATCCCACTTCTGACAGATAACATTTTAAGGATTTTCGAGTGAGATCGTTGCCAGTGCCCCGTGGACTGGCTCTTGTGCAGGTGGCACATAAAATACACCATTTTGAGTGTGGCTGTTGCCAGTACCGCCTGACTGGCCTTCGTGCCAGTGGCTCGTAAAAAGCACCCACTACACTATCTGAGTGGTTGGCATTAGGAAGGGCATCCAGATGTAGAAACTCTGCCAAATCAGATTGAAGCCTGGTGAAGCCATCTGGAATCACCAGTCCTCAGTCAAATCGTCCAACCCATGCTAGCATGGAAAGCGGACGTTAAACGATGATGATGATGATGATACATATACAGGGTATCCCAAAAGTCACTGATGGGTTTCAGTTTTTTTATAACTTCCTTAACTTTACAAATGAACGTGTGAAATTTTGGTACAGTATAAAGGACATAACAGAAATTAATATGCAC
>NW_026353939.1:0-263 GCF_001194135.2 Octopus bimaculoides | reverse complement strand
CACACACACACACACACACACACACACACACACACATATATTTTATATATGTTTTTGTGTGTGTGTGTATGTGCCTGTGTGTTTGTCCCCACGCTATCGCTTGATATGTGTTTACGTCCCCGTAAGCTAGCGGTTCGGTCTAAGAGACTGATACAATAAGTACTAAGCTTACAAAGAATGAATCCTAGGGTCGATTTGTTAGACTGAAAGCGGTACTCCAGCATGGCCGCACTCACATGACCGAAACAAGTAAAAGAGTATAT
>NW_026353938.1:0-263 GCF_001194135.2 Octopus bimaculoides | reverse complement strand
TTTATTTGATTCAAACAGCCGGAAACAGAACGAAATGAAGGCCTTTGTTTTTCCCCACGAACGATATTTCGACTATTTTAGTAACTTTTGCGGAACATTCTGAAATTTCCCTGATTTATTAATAAATCAATCAAAGAGAAAAATGGAAACCATGGCGAATTCAACAAATGCTGGGATCAATTTGGAATATGACACCAAATGTCTGATTGACGCCCTCCTGATGTTATGATGATGATGTTGATGATGAGAATGATGATGATGAT
>NW_026353937.1:0-232 GCF_001194135.2 Octopus bimaculoides | reverse complement strand
CACTAAACTCCACTTGCGAAGACCTGTTGAGGCAAGTGAAATCGAAATCAGGTTAAATTCAACGACTGGCACCCATGCCAACGTCGTCTCAAGTGAAATCGAAATCGAAATCGTGAAGGCACCTGTGCCCAGCGTCGCCTTTCTGGCACTTGTGCCCGCAACATGTGTAAGGACTTTTGAGAGAGATCATTGCCAGTGCCCCTGGACTGGCTCTTGTGTGGGTGGCACATAA
>NW_026353936.1:0-202 GCF_001194135.2 Octopus bimaculoides | reverse complement strand
ATGTAGTACCTTTCATACTGAGTATTGTATCCCCATGATATCTCTACTATTAGATATTGTCTATTATATTTCTATTGGCTATAGTTTCCTTACTATTGTATTCTGTATCTCTGATATTATTTATTGTATTTCTACTATTGTGTGTCATGTCTTTGATATTATTTTGTAGCTCTACTATAGCATGTTATACATCCACTATCAG
>NW_026353935.1:0-270 GCF_001194135.2 Octopus bimaculoides | reverse complement strand
ATTTTTAAATGAATATTTTTATGATGAATGCTTCTTTATATATATTATATTTTATTAAAATTATTAAAATTATAGATTAAAATCTTAGATAAATATTGATATGGTATATGTCTCACTGCGTGGTTTTGGACGGGTTCTTAGTTGATTGAGTTGTAGAGTGGTGGTTCGTCTCTAGATTAGTTATATATATATATATTATATATTACGAAACTTGGTGTAATATTATACCGATTTTTACCTGTAAGGTTGGAATAAGTTTTTATTCCCTAA
>NW_026353934.1:0-419 GCF_001194135.2 Octopus bimaculoides | reverse complement strand
TTATAATTAAGATTCACTTGAATTAGGTACTTAAGTTGAAGCAGCAAGAGAGTCCGGTATTATCCGCACAGCTCAAAGTAAGATGAATAAAATCGAAATAAGCAACAGAGTATCAAGTAATAATGCAGTACGACCGTTTCAAGCAGCATTGTTCAATCAAATAGATCCGCTTGAAACGGTCGTACTGCATTACTACTTGATATCATCATAGGTTTCGCATAAGACAAGCCTGCTCAAAGAATTGGTATGGTAAATACCAAGAATTTTTCCACAATATTTCTAGCCCTAAATGGTTTATTTTTTTAATATCTAGCACCATGTCTATCTCCATTTCTAAGTTATGAATAAAAATAAAACGATACCAGTTAGTCTGTTACACCTACCATTAGCCCGAGTTGCTGGATTATTTTTCGTTCTTT
>NW_026353933.1:0-209 GCF_001194135.2 Octopus bimaculoides | reverse complement strand
GATGTAGTGGTTGTGAACCCAAGAAAGCCTGCATTTCATGTCAATCTTTAATTTCATGTCTCATCTTTAAGTCTACAGAACACATCTACACATAGTCTTTTTATTTTTCTCTTGCTGAGCGTTCTTTGAAGTATGTTAGTCCTACTGTTTTGCAGTTGTTTGGAAGGTAATTGGCATGAGGGTACCTCCTGAGGAGTTCCTGTATGTAT
>NW_026353932.1:0-692 GCF_001194135.2 Octopus bimaculoides | reverse complement strand
CAGGCTGTTCCGTTGATCGGATCAACTGGAACCCTCGACGTCGTAAATGATGGAGTGCCAATTTTAATCTGCTGAAAAGATCATAGAAGTAGATTGATGCTGTGCTGAGAGAGCAGCAGACAGGTTTTTGGAGTGAAGGTTCTGTATGGAAGAGGTCTTTGTGTTGTGGAAATTAACAAGCAAAGCAGAGAACACAGAGTGAAGCTGCTTATTAATTTCATTGACTTTAAGAAAGTATTTGACAGTGTTTCCTGAGATACACTATGGAATATCTTGAGAATCTATGGGGTCTGAGCAGATTTATCACCCAATATGTGGGGTTTGGACTGACAATCAGATTTGGATTTTGCAGATGACTTGGTGTTACTAAGCTCTGATAGATATATGCACTGCAGACCATGACAGATATCTCTACAGAAACTTTTAGTGTTGCATGAAGACAAGCTGTGGAATCACCAATATGGTCAAAATTGCTACCGGAGTGTGATGGTGTTGCATCTTGTTGCTGTTTCTATTCCTGATAGTGATTGACTTTATCATGTGGAAAGCACCAGTTTTGGAATAATGTGGGGTTTGATTGACAATCAGATTTGGATTTTGCAGATGACTTGGTGTTACTAAGCTCTGATAGATATATGCTCCGCAGACCATGTTGTTGTTGTTGTTGCTGTTGTTGGCACTCCGTCGCTTAC
>NW_026353931.1:0-245 GCF_001194135.2 Octopus bimaculoides | reverse complement strand
AGTTGTTTACGTTGGAACTAAAATGGACAGATTTAGAAATCTCTGGCAAACTGTCTCTTTCAGCCATTTGGACTTTGTAAGAATTGCGTTTATATTTTGGTTTTCCACCTGTGGCTGGGAAGTTCTTGTTTCAGCTGGTGTGAGCCAGTGCTAAAGGTTTTAACTGTTATGTATATATGTTTGTGATGTGTGTATGTGTATATGTATGCATGTATGTATGTATGTATGTATGTATATATATATAT
>NW_026353930.1:0-731 GCF_001194135.2 Octopus bimaculoides | reverse complement strand
TAATAATAATAATAATAATAATAATAATAATAATAATAACGATAATTTGTCACTACCCTTCTTGATCATTTCTAGGGCACCTACAACAACAGGGATGGTTTTGTTTTTTTATTACCACGTCCTAGATATCTTAATCTCAAGATTCTTATATTTCGACAGTTTTTCAAATTCCTTTGTCGTGGTGTTTCTATCAGAAAACACTGTCATATCAATTAACGGGCATGTTTTTTGTCTTAGTTCTTTGATAACGATGTCTGGTCGGTTATGACTTATTTGCCTGTCTGTATGTATTTCGTAATGCCATAGGATGGTAAAATTCTCTCACCCAGTGACTGATTCTGGATGGAGTTCATACCAGTTTTTAGGGTGCGGGATATCATAGTGACAGTGCACGCTCCAGTGTAAGTATCGGCCAACTCGATTATGCCTGGTTTATATTCTGGAGGGGCAAAGGCTGAACAAACAGCAAAATGTGGTCAATACTCTCCAGTTTCTCATTCCAGAGTATACACTTTGTGTCTACCTCACTGCGTATGACATTGGCTTGATAGGTCCGAGTGAAGAAACTCTGATCCTGTGCTGCTATGATAAATCCTTTTGTTTCAGCTTTCAAACTAGCTCTAAGTAGCCACTGATGAGTCTTTCTCATATCTATTTTTTTACCACTAAAAGATAAAAGGCAAATCGATCGCGGCGGAATTTGAACTCAGAACGTGATGACGAACGAAATA
>NW_026353929.1:0-218 GCF_001194135.2 Octopus bimaculoides | reverse complement strand
CACATATATATATATCTTTATATATAAATAGACACACAAACACACACGTACATATATATATATTTCTGTATATACTTACATATAAATATCAGTAGATACACACGCATATATATATATATATATATATACACACACACTCATATCTGTTCCAATATCTGTATACAGTTACACACGCCCCCTCACATATCACACACGTACATACCCTACATACATACATA
>NW_026353928.1:243-377 GCF_001194135.2 Octopus bimaculoides | reverse complement strand
TTTTTTTAAAGTTGCATTAGAGATCTGCATAAGAGAAGGTTGATCTGAAGATTTGCATTGGGGTTCTGGATTGGAACAACTTATGAAAACTTACCACAACCTTAACCAAAAAATAAGGGGCCTGTCCCTCTAGG
>NW_026353928.1:0-156 GCF_001194135.2 Octopus bimaculoides | reverse complement strand
AGCATTGTTGTTGGAAAAGTCAGCATTGTCCAATAAAAAAGAGGAAGAGTATATAAGTCATATTGCCATGGTTTGAGAATATGTCTGGCCAATGTTTCCGGATCACTGTTTATAACCACATCGGCTACAATGACAACTTGTCTATAAAACTTTGCT
>NW_026353927.1:0-299 GCF_001194135.2 Octopus bimaculoides | reverse complement strand
ATCACAACAGTTGGTTGCAGTTAATCATATATACAACTGGAATAATAATCTGTCTATACTTCGGTATGCAGGTATTTGTTCCTATACTTTCGTTATATACACGATTCCTTTTGTTTGACCTGACCTTGTGCTCTACCATTTTAGTACCTGATTTGTGAAGTCTTATGTGTGTGTGTGTGTGTGTGTGTAAATAGGTATACATATTGTCAGTAAATCATAAATCCGAAAGAGAAGCACACTAAGTTTACTGAAGGATTTACTCTATCTTTATCTATGTGTATGTATGTATGTATGTATGT
>NW_026353925.1:0-284 GCF_001194135.2 Octopus bimaculoides | reverse complement strand
ATATATATTAGGTTTGGAGGTGATGTACAGGTATTATATATTAGAAAAAACAATAAGGTACTCAGAGATCCGGATGGTTGTACATATACAGATTTTTATTGATATGTCACGTTTTTATAAATCATATATTAGCGTTGCATCTACTCTAATATACATTCTTAATGTTCTGAGTGACGCTGTGTGAATATTGGGGTTTCCATGCTATTATTTTATAGCTCTTTTTACTGAGAAATCTGACGTCACCGTATTTGTTTATTATTTTCTTGGAATGCTTGTTGTATGCA
>NW_026353924.1:0-228 GCF_001194135.2 Octopus bimaculoides | reverse complement strand
TTTTTAACCTTTACCTGTTAGATATCTAATCTTCTGACAACTACTACCCCTCCTGCAAAGATCAATAAGTTAGTGTCTTCTATATTTTTAGTATCTATTCTGCTGACAACAGATTCTACTTTCCTAGTCATTTCTAGCAGCTTCCTTCTGTTGGTCCCTTTTAATGCTGGCAATTTTGTTCTTACTTCTTTACTCATTATTTCCTGCAACTCATCTAAAATCTTCTGA
>NW_026353923.1:0-218 GCF_001194135.2 Octopus bimaculoides | reverse complement strand
ATCTGTTCATTGCATGTGTTATTTTAAACGATGAAAGCATTTTTTCTGGGGGAGAGTTAATTGTTTAACTAAGACAGATAGTACTTCAGATTAAAAATAAAAATTGATAATTTATAAAAAAATATTACCAAATTACTAAAACGGCAGAATCAAACAAAACTATGGAAGTTTTGCATCGGCATAAAGTAATCTGTATTTAAATTAGTCGAAAGGCTGTA
>NW_026353922.1:0-225 GCF_001194135.2 Octopus bimaculoides | reverse complement strand
TGCATGTATATATACATATATATGTAGGTATGTACACATATGTATGTATGCATATATGCATATATTTATTTATTATTTATATTATTATATGATCGAAAGCCGCGCATCCTTTTCCCGGTTTGGCTGTTGTTTCTAGCTTGTCGGACTTTCCGGTTGGAGCGTACTAGAAAATTGCAGATTTTGAAAACCCCAAAAACACGTTTTCAAAATTTTAATTTTCCCCCT
>NW_026353921.1:0-414 GCF_001194135.2 Octopus bimaculoides | reverse complement strand
ATATATATATAATCTCGAGAAAGGGAATGGAGCGCGTGTGTGACCAATCTTTCCGTCCCCCTCTTCCTTTCTCTGGTGCGCTTTTTCTTCCCTTTCTATAACATGAAGGTTTTCCTTTGCGCAGAAAGAGAGAGATTAAATCAATGAAGGAAGGACAGGGTAAGAGCGACCAATGTCCTAATAGACTAATGTTTCCTATCAACTGTGTTTCTTGTCTGCGTTCTGATGCATGTTGCTTTGCGTTCTTTCACAGACACACGCCTACACGGACGGATGGACGCCGTTGCATGACACCTGGCATTTTGTTAATTGCGTCTCAGACGATGATGATTATTACATCAGATCAACAGTATTATGTTTTAGCGATAGAGGTGTTTGTGTTTACGAACAAGCAGCATATATATATATATATAT
>NW_026353920.1:0-283 GCF_001194135.2 Octopus bimaculoides | reverse complement strand
TACACCAATTTCATACATATCTTTTGTACGCATACATGGTCGTATGTGTGCGTGTGTGTTGCCCGTATATCAACAAAACACATTTTTCATCGATAGAAAAGAAAAGAACAAATTCGATGACTGGCACCCGTGCCAGTGGAGCACTAACAGCACTACCATTCAAGCATGATCATTGCCAGAGCAGCTGTCTGGCTCCCGTGCCGGTGGAACATGAAAAGCACCATTTGAGCATAATCGTTACCAGTGTTGCCTTACTGGCACTTGTGCCGGTGGCACGTGAAAA
>NW_026353919.1:0-527 GCF_001194135.2 Octopus bimaculoides | reverse complement strand
ATATATCCTTGTGTGTATGGATATATATGCATAGAGGGAGAGGGGATGTGAGAAGGACAGAGACATGCAGGGAGAGATCGAGTAAAAGTAACTTTGTAAACTTTAGAAGTCTGGATTTATATTTCTCGTAATGCTTCGTCTATATGCATACGTATACAGGCATGCATAGTCCGTTCTGTGCTTGTGTATGCCTGCGTATGTACAAGTAAATGTGTTTGTGTGTATGTATATATATATAGAAATATTTATGTATATATATACACACACATACAAAAATATACATACATACAAACAAATATAGGATGGGGTGCTCAAAGCTTTCTGCGTTTGGGTCAAAGAATAAATACAGGAGAATCAGTTAGCTGTGATTTTATTCATCGTGTTCACATCTGAGATTCATCCACTTATTGCAGCGATCCTTCAGCTTTTCTAAGCCTTGTAAAAGAACTGGAAAATATGGGCTTCCAGCGAGGCCTTTCGCAATACCCTCAAAGCCAGAAACTTTTTAGCACCCAAATATGTATGTT
>NW_026353918.1:0-256 GCF_001194135.2 Octopus bimaculoides | reverse complement strand
CTAACAATTTGCATAAGAGTCCGATGGTCCCTATCTGAAAGTTTTGGTTTTCTTTTGGAGTTTTGTTTCGACGAGTAGGTTTTTCCCTCTTTCTCAAAGGCTATCATCACATTTGAGACAGTACTTCTTCCTACACCAAATAGTTCGGCTGCCATACGAGCACCAACAATTTGACCTTTCTGAAAGTCCGATAGATCTGTCATTTCAATGAATTTTAATCACCTTTTTCTGATGATATCTGAAAAGAAACAGCAAT
>NW_026353917.1:0-390 GCF_001194135.2 Octopus bimaculoides | reverse complement strand
GGGACTGAACCCGGAACCATGTGGTTGGTAAGCAAGCTACTTACCACATTCACGCACCCACATGCACAAGCATATATATGAAAGGCCTCCACGCAGTTTCTGTCTACCAAATTCATTCTCAGGGTATTGGTCAGCCCGGGTTTATAATAAAAGGCACTTCTTGCCCAAGGTGCCGCACAGTAGGACTGAAATCCGAAACCACATGGAGACAAATGGTACTTCTAAGTCACACAGCCATGCTTAGAACTATATACACACATATATACACATGCAAATGAAAACATTTACATACAGTTGTATTCTAGATATTGACATTTTAATAATTCTATTTATGCTGTGACAAAAAGAAAAGAAAAGAAAATATTATTTAGGAATTTAATATGCAAAGGG
>NW_026353916.1:0-310 GCF_001194135.2 Octopus bimaculoides | reverse complement strand
CACCTTCTATATAATGCACTCGCTTTGATCAATTGTCTCACAACTTGAGTGCGAGTATCACCTCTCACACATAAGAGTGCCATCATCGTTCTTTCTCTCTCTCCACCAGACTTAAAGACCTCCTGTGTGGGGCAACCTTCAACACCATTTCAGCTCTCTCATCCACCTTCAAAGTCGGCTGCCTTCGCTTTTCGTATCTGGCTATTATTGTTGCTATCTTCAGGCCGAAAGTCCACTATTTCATCCCTGCAGCAGCTCTACTTGACCAGTTGCTTCTATTGTTCAACTTTGACTGACCACTGTCACACAG
>NW_026353915.1:0-306 GCF_001194135.2 Octopus bimaculoides | reverse complement strand
ATGTATGTATGTATGTATGTATGTATATATGTATGTATATATGCATCTGTCTGTCTGTCTCTCTGTCTATCTACATATCTAGTTATGCACCCATGTATCTACGTATATACATATGTGTGCATGTATGCGTTTGTGTGTTTATGCGTATATTTTATACACGTGTGTACACATCACTCTATCTCTCTACCAACATATCTAACAATGCATTTACTCTCTCTCTCTCTCTCTATCAATGTATCTCTCTTTCTTACTTCTCTGCCTCTATATGTCTATCTATCACTCAATCAAACACTACCTACGACGTCA
>NW_026353914.1:14767-15956 GCF_001194135.2 Octopus bimaculoides | reverse complement strand
AAGAAAAATGCCTTCGTTTCACATAGTTTAATATTTTTTTATATAAATATTTACATATATGGGTGTTGCAAAATCCAACCTGTTTTTGCTAGCGGACATATTAACAGATGTGTAGGTGATAAAATGCCGAATTTCCTTATCTTCCCCTTGTACCAGTGCAAAGATACAATTTCAGTGCAAGAACGACTAAATAAAGAGAACTTATTCATTCAAAAATATAAACCACACTTCAATATTCAAATCTGACAACCTTAGAAAGTATCCTAAGGAATCAGTTATTCCCCTTGACACCCATTACCTCCCTTGGTTCACTCTCTAAACCCTTCCTTTTTCAAACAGCCAAGACGGCGAAACTCCCTCATCATCTTTGTATAACAACTATATTCTTAATGGTAAAAGGGTTTCACTTAATAACTGTATTAAGATTAATAATAATAATGATAATCCCTCCTTAAATAATAGTATCAATAGCAATAGTCTTTGTAATTGTGGTCCAAATAAAACTTGCATTCTCAACAGGAATTGCTTTTTACATTTAAATATATTCATAAACGTAATCCTACAGGTCTTAGTTATCCAATTTTGCATCTCAAAGACTGTGATAAACAATTTTCTTTGGATTGGAAAATTTTGTCAAGATTTTTTCTCTATGATAAAGGGAAATCTTTTTGCTCTCTTTGTATGGACAAACAACTATGTATCCATTTTTCCAAACTCACACTGGTTAACGCCTATAAAGAATCTGTTTACAGCTGTATACATCGGTAAAAGTGCTCTTTCAGCTATTTCAAATAATATTTGCCCTCTTACCTAATATCTGCAACTTGATCTTTATTGTTTTATCCCATACCTCTAATTCTTTCCTTTGTCGTTTTTATCCATTTGTCATTTATTTTCTAATTGTTTATACTTCCATTTCTCCTTTGATTCTCTTTATATATATATATCGTTGCCGGTACGCCTGGACTGGCTCTTGTGCGGGGCCGTCGTAGGATTTTCGAGCGGGATCGTTGCCGGTGCCCCTGGACTGGCTCTTGTGCGGGTGACACATGAAATTTTTCGAGCGAGATTGTTGCCAGTGCACCTGAACTGGCTCTTGTGTGGGGCCGTCATAGGATTTTCGAGCGAGATCATTGCTAGTGCCACTGGACTGGCTCATGTGCGGGTGACACATGAGGTGCACCATTTT
>NW_026353914.1:10618-12196 GCF_001194135.2 Octopus bimaculoides | reverse complement strand
AATGGATCTGAGTGCAAATAAAACTATAGGATGTAAATATTGGGTGAAGAAAAAGTCAAAGGCTGCCAATGAATCTCAACCCACATGAATTATTTCATGTTCTCTCTAAGTTTATAAATTCTATAATATATAATAATTATATTTTTGTTTTTAACAAATTTTTTATCATTAATTTTCCTTTTTTTTTCAGATGCAAAAGTATTTTGTACCCTAAAAACCTTCCTTCTGCCAGTGTGATAATCATCTATTTCAACGAACCATTTTCTCCTCTTGTTAGAACTGTTCATAGTGTTATAAATAGGTCTCCACCTGAATATTTAAAAGAAGTTATTTTACTTGATGATAGCAGTACAAAAGGTTAGTGATTGTTTTTTTTTGTTTTTGTTTTTTCAAATTCTACTTGATTAACAAATTGCATTCATGTAAATGACCCAGTGAATAGTGATGGTCTGCATCTGCAAGAATCGGAGTGGAATAACAATGAAAGTTGTGGTGTGAAATGAAGAAGGGAGCAATGTTTTTGACAGCATCAGTTGTTGGAAGAGAAATAGGAAGTATGCATGTTTACCTTTTACTTGTTTTAGTCATTTGATGGCAGCCATGCTTGGGCATCGCCTTAAATTTCTTTTTAGTCGGATGAATTGACCCCAGTACTTATTTTTTAATGCTGGTACTTATTCTATTGGTCTCTTTGGCCAAACTGCAAAGTTATGGGGACGCAAACACTCTGATACTGGTTGTCAAGCAGTGGTGAAGGACAAACACAGAAACAATGACACATGTGCGCAGACACACACACCCACACACATACGGACATATACAGGGCGTCCGTAAAGTCATGGTGCAATGCTACAAAATTACTTCATTCCCAAGCTTGAATAATTAGAACTGATAGAGAACACAGTTTTTTAAACAAAATGGTGCACTTTATCACTTTGTTCTGCAAGTTAGGCAGTTTCTAAATGAGAAATTCCCAAACAGATGAATTGGAAGACGGGGACCATTATTTTGGCCTCTGTGTTCACCAGATTTGACTCCATTGGATTTCTTTTTATGGGGACATGTGATAAGTATTGTTTATTCAACCAATCCTCGATCTTTAGAAGACTTGAAAGCAAGGATAATTGATGTGATTGAAGTGTTACTGAAAATCAGCTGGAAAATGCTTTCTGTGAACTATAGAATTGGTTTGCAAGATTTTTTATGTGATTTCGTGTGTTGAAGCATATTCTGTTGTGTCTGGGGAGAGTCATTTTCTTATCGTGCCTTAAAATTTAACACGCTCACCGTTAAAATTTCCACTTATTATTTTTATTTTCCTAAAAATTTCCTTGCGTCTTGCAACCTTTTCAATACTCTTGACTCTGCTAAGACTAAGCTCAGACTAAGCTACGACAGTAACTATTTAGATGACCATGACCTCAGTAGATTCTTCCCCACCAGGCCACAGAGGGGAAGACCACCCACCATCACTTCAGCAGTGAAAAAAAGCACCACTGAACGCTGGAGTGGCTGGACTGCACCCACCCAAAACCCTGAGAACAACAATCAGGTAAAGGAAATGATTGCTCACGCAAT
>NW_026353914.1:294-9293 GCF_001194135.2 Octopus bimaculoides | reverse complement strand
ATATATATATATATATATACAACTGACTTCTTTTAGTTTCTGTGTACCAAATCCACTCACAAGGCTTTGGTCAGCCCAAGGCTATAGTAGAAGACTCCTGCCCAAGGTGCTATGCAATGCGACTGAACCTGGAACCATGTGTTTGGGAAGCAAGCTTCTTACCACACAGTCATGCCTGCGCCTTTATTCTTGTTTACATAATTTTCTCTTGTGTATATGTGTAAGATGTTTTGAATGGGTTTATTTGTAAAAGTTATTCAGGATGTGTCCTATTGGCTCAGTGGTTCTCAAACAGGATCCATATAAGATTTTGTGGGGTCCATGCAACAAAATAGTAAATTAGGGATTCAAAATAGTATTTTAACGGTCCCTAAAAAAATTTTGCTTTAGATGTACATATAAGAATTGGATGAGATATGACGGCTCAGCCATCTCTCTCCAGTTCTTATATTAATCATTAAAATCCAGAAATACAACAACACAAGGGATAACGGTAACAACAGATCAATAATTTATTCTAGGTTGGTGTAGAGCCGTTTCGTTCCTGGGTGAACAGGCATGCGGCTAAAATACCAAGGAAGCTTTGACCACATGTCGGTATCGAGTCGAGAGAGCACTGGAAGATACGTGTTGTCACGACCGCTGCTAGATAGAGAAGAGGACGAACACTATTGCTCTCTCTCCACCTGTTGCATTGCGCATGCGTGCCCGGGTACTTCCGCTGACGGCAAGTCCCTTGCACATGCGCAATGGCACTTCCCAAGATGGCGGCCAATGGCGGCCACACGCGCCACTACATACATATTGGTATGTATTGCAAGAAACAGCTAGGTTTCTTTCTCTAACATTTTACCTAGTTCAACCTACACAAGTTGATGTGTGGAAAAAAATGGGAATTTGAAAGTAGTTTCTGTAAAATTAGTTTTAAAACATAGAATAGCTGTGGGTGCCCACCAGAATAAAATAGTAAACAAAAGGGTCCATAGATGAAAAATGGTTGGGAACCCTTGTATTGGCTGTATTTAATGAATGGTGCTCTTCATGGTTGAGTGATTTGGTGGAAGAATTTCTTATGAGAACATCCCTACTTTTATGGAGTTATTTGGACAAATAATTTTGTTAATTTGTATTTTCTTAGGATTTGATATTTCTTCAAAGAAATATGTCTATGTATAGGTGGATGAGTGGCTAAGGGACAAAAATAAAATGTGCCAGGTGGTGGTTGTGAGTTTCTTCTCCAGTTAATATCTTCCCAGTTATTATCTTGTGTGAATATTTTTAATGTGTAGTGTTTATTGTGGCTGAGTATGAATATATATGTTTGTATTGGGTCATCCCATAAATAATGTATTTTTTTCAGTTGCATGAACTAAAAGTTGGAGGGGGACAGGATAAACTACCAGCATCAACTTGCTATAAAAATAGGTAGTAATTTTACTTTGTCCTTATTCTTAATGCAAATTTGGATGAGTGCAGTTTGATTTTAACAGTTATTTTTTGAAAGCTATAATGAATGTGACAAAGGAACATATTCGGCACATTTTGTTTTATGGGTTCAATAAAGGCAACAGCACAACAGAAAGTGTGAGAAATATTAATGTAGTAAACATGGGGCGGACAATAAATGTAAGCCAGTGTCAATGGTGGTTCCAGAAATTCTGAGCCAGAAACTACAGCCTAGAAGACAAGCCTCATCCTAGAAGATCTGTAGAGCTCGCAAGGAATCTTGCAAACCCTGGTGGAACAAAATTCCATCGTAAATGTTGAGGAACTAGCAGAGAAGCTTGGATTTGTGCTAGAAGAAAAACATATGTCTTTGGTTTCAAGATGAAAGGTGTTCTTCCATCAGGATAATAACCAAAATTCTTTCTGTACTAACTGTTGCCTAACTTCAGGCTCCTCCTGAGTGGTACATTGTACTCACTCCATATAGCAGCTTTTTGCCTCTTCTTTCTTTACCTGGTTGACTTCTGCAGTCTTCTCCTAGTTCATAGCATAGTATGATTGAAATTAATTGTTTCAAGGCCTTCTCTGTTGGTTTGTGTGTGGCTCACTATATCCCTATTCAATAATGTAAAACCAGCCAGATGCTGGGTATCCATTTTTCTGGCTGCAGACCAGAAGATTGGTATGTTTGTCTAAATCAAACAAAGGAAAATGTACAATTATAAATTCAGCTTTTTTTCCCTGAAATTATTATTTACCACAAAGCTTGCTCATTATTTACCTTAAGTGCATCAGGATGAACCAGAGGAAGAAGTTACACTTTACTGTTATGGCAACTGTTTAAAGGCTTAATTCTGAATCTCAAAATGTTTCAGTGAAAACAGGATCTGTCTATTTCTCTGTTATAAGGTTCAGTTGTTTACTTTTAATGACATGTTATAGGAGTACCACATTGTCTCTGACATTTTTGGAAATTTCTTATATTAAGAATTGTTTTCCATTTATGTTTTTCTCATTGTACTCAATTTCTTTCTTGAAGTTCTTCCTGATATTCTACTCTTGTCATTCATATTTTTTCATTGTACTACTTTTTTCTCTCAATGTTTTCACTAATGATCATTGTTCACCATCCATATTTCCTTTTCTACACCACATGTTTTGTGTTGAATCATGTTATCTCTACTTACCCATTGGTCTCAACTTCAACTTTTTTTTTATTTCCTGCCTTTGTTCTTCTCTCATCTGTTACCTGTATTATTTCATTCCTTCTTTTGTTGCTTCATGTCTTCAATTTCATTTCATAGTAAAGCTGCTTTAATTATTTATATTTTTATAGATTTTAACAGATAGTGTATACTCTTATAACATTTCAGAAGAACTTGGCAGCAAATTGAAACAATACATTTATGATACTTGGCCTGATAACATTGTTAGAATTGTACGTACCAATGAACGCTCGGGTTTAATTCGAGCTAGAATTGCAGGAGCTAAAGCTGCAGTTGGTGATGTTCTTATTTTTCTTGATGCACATTGTGAAGCCAGCCCTGGTTGGTAGGTACAAATTGTTTTATCTATAATTGAATATCAATATTTTTGGTTTTAAATATTGTCTCCTCTCAATTCAAACAGTACATTTTGTATGTTCTTTTCTTTTCATAAAAGTTATTTTGCATTGATGATGCAATTGCTCAATAAAGAAACTATAAAAATTATTAAGCAAGTAATGTGTGGGTAAGCATTAATTGGATGAGATATAAGAAAAAAATGTAAAATTAGATATGTGTGCTGATGTGTTGTGGATTAAGTTGAGAGTAATGTTTCCAAGATGTCTAACATCTTGACATCTGCTGATACAAAATGCTTATGTTTGTTTGTTCTGATATGTGGTACACACCCATAGGTAATCCCCAACAACCCTACCTGTCTCCATTTTAAATTTTCATCTTTAACTAACTCCCCCATCTTACTTTAAGGATCACAATCATTTAATAATACATATATGAACATACAAGCGGGTACATGTGGGTGTGTGTATAAAAATGTGTATGTGTATATACACATATATGTGTGTGTATGTGTATATACACATGTGTGTGTGTGTGCGTGTATTTATATATACAAATATATATGAATGAGTCTGTATATGTGTATATATGTATACATAAGTACCTATATGCGCGCATGTGTTTGACTGTAAATGTTAATGCAGCTCTGTCATATCACCCCTACTCACATATCTCACATTCTTTTACTCCTTAGCTTCTCATCTCTTCCTCTCCCATCCTCCCATCACATTATCTTGACCACTTACTAACACTCCCTCTCTCACTTCCTTCACCATTTCTTCATTTTTTCACTCTTTGTTTTTGTCTATCTCTCCCTTTTTTCCTTTCGATTTTTTTTCTCTCTTTCTTCCTCTCATTTTCTCTTCCTGTTTTAGATTTGACCTTTCTCCTCTTTCTGATCATACACATCTCTTCTCCCTCCATCTATCCATAAATACTACCAATACATTCTCAAATTTTCATTCACACCACAAAACCCTTTTGAACAAGCAACACTGATTCCATGGCTCCATGTTTTGAAATGACTAAATATGAACTGCTATTGGAACTTACACACTATGTACAGGAAACTTTTTTACCACTTCTATACACCATTTCCCTTGAATAATGGAACTGCAACTACAATATCTTTATATATCTTATTAGGACTAATTCATTATAAATGTCCTGAAAACTCCTCTCAACCTTGTATTTGTTATTTCATTCGGTCTAATATATATAACTACATATATGTACAATGAGAGGAAAGCAGAGAATGCTTCATCATGGATAAGTAGTGGTGGTGGTGGTGGTGGGGTAAGAGAAACAGCAAAGAATGAATTCTCGGAAACAATTTAAGCAAGATAGTTATGATAGGAGTGGTTACAGCTGTAGCTAGAAATAGACAGAATCATTGAGTGAAGAGACAACAGGCTTGGAAGGACTGGAAGAATTGGGGTAGCATGGAAATATACCAAATAGCTAGAAGAGAAGCTAGGTGAAGGCCTATCTCCAAGGGGAGAAGCAGAAAGGAAGTGATATACTAATGTCATACAGTGTGAGTATCACAGGTGTGAGGTGTTTTGGATTGCAAGACAGAGTATCAGAGAAAATCATAATGTTGTGAGAGAGAAGTGTGTGTGGGCACATAATGGTACACTTGTAATTATTGATTCTACAAAGAAAACTACATGGAAGTGCTATTATGAAAGGCTACTAAATATAACACTGAATGGGAGATAGTTTCCTAATATGAATCCAACAGATGGATCATCTATCCTTGTTGACAGCAGTATGATAGAGAAGACAAGTAAGGATATGAAGGCAGGAATTACTGCTGAGATGCTTAAGATATCTGGTGAAGTTGAATATAGCCTACAGAAAGGTATTATGCCCAATGACTGATGTAGCAACATTATAGTCAATTGTTACACGGGTAAAGGAGATGCTTTAAAAGTAATTAAAAAAGTATCAAATTGCTGGATTCAGGTCATAAAAGTTACAGAAAGGGTCACAGCTCAGCTAATTAGGGAGAGAGTTAGCCTAGATGAGATGCAGTTTTTTTTTTTTTTTTACTAGGGCAAAACACTACTGGTGCTCTCTAGTAAGACAACTGCAAGAGAAGTATTAAGTCAAAAATGGAGTGCTGTACATGATATTTTCCAACATGGAGAAAGCCTTTGACAGGGTTTCCTGCTCCCTTAACTAGTGGTTGCTGTGGAAGCTAAGAATAGATGAATGGCTGGTGAGAGCCATCCAAGCCATGTCTGGGAGTGCTGCCAATAAGGTGGGAGTTGGCATTCAGTATAGCCACAAATTTAGTGTACAGGTAGGATTTCACCAGGACTTGGTTCTCAGTTTCTTCCTGTTTATCATAGTCCTTTAGGCCATGACAGAGGAGTTTAACACTGATTATTTGTTGGAGCTCCTATATGCTGATGACCTTGTTCTTATAGTTGAATCTGTAGAAGAGTTAGAAAGGAAATTCTGGGTGTGGAAACAAAACTTGGAATCAAAGGGTCTTAAAGTTGACTTAGTAAAGATCAAAGTTCTAGTTAGTAGGAAAACAGGCAGGACACTGATCCCTTCAAGAAAATGGCTGTTTTATATGTAGAAAAAGTATTGGTAGAAATTCCATACAGTGTATCCAGTACAAACTGTGGACACCTAAGAGGCATAGTGGAATCATAGGAAGGTTAACAGAGAAAGTGGGTTTTGCATGTGGCTGATGCACAGAAGCATTGCAGAAGAATGCATAGAAAATAATATTGGCATAATGACTCTCCCTATTAAACAAACAATTATTTGGTTTGTTGGATATTTAACCAATTGACTAATAATAAAGGAGTGGAATTGAACCAGTCCATGTGTTAATAATATTGGCTTAATAACTCTCCCTAGACACAGAAAGTAGATTTCCTTAAATGCCCAGGAGGATCCTTAGAAGAAGTAGTACTTTTTGTTACCTAGGTGACCTTACTATTAGTAGAGGAAAGCATAGTTGCTAGAATAAGAATTTGCTGAAGAAAATTCAGAGAGCTATTACTTTTGTTGGTAATAACCAGTCTCTCTCAGAGTGAAAGGCAGATTGTATGTGAATAGCAATGCTACACAATAGTGAAATGTGGGCTTATTGCAGGGGACATGCAAAGACGAGAAAGAAATGAAGCTAGCATGTTCCACAGGTTGTGAAACATCAGTGTACATGTACAACAAAGTACAAATGTGTTGAGGGAAAATTTGGGTATAACAGGCATCAGATTTTGTGTGCAAGGGAGAAGACTGAGGTGTGGTCACGTAATGCATATGATGAGAATACTGCATAAAGAATTGCCGAAATGCTAATTGTGGATGGAATCTGTGGAAGAGGGAGAACCAGGAAAAAGTGGTATGAAGTAGTAAATAATGATGATTGGCAATTTGCTGTGTTTGAGAAGACCTGTACTTCACAGCAAAAATGAGTTCCTAAAAGATTTCATTTATGTCAACACCCCTGCACCCAGTCTGCCCCAGATGTGTCTTTTCCCCACAACTCATCTTCCAAGCAGACACTGCTCTGTCAATCTTCTGACTATGGCTTTATTCACTTAGCTACTGTTCATATTTATGTACATATTTCATATGTACATGTTTCATATGTACATATTTATGTACATATTTCATCCCCAACCTATTTGTGCTACTCATTCTCCCTGGAACCACTGTTTCCACTGCTATATACCTCTGACTCTGTTCTTGAAACAGTGCATCTCTATTATACTATCCATGATGTTAGGGTAACACTGACGATTTTCTCATATCATAACTTAATAGAGCTAACAATGTATCACCTGCGGGGGACTACAGATGTGTAGGCTACTGGAAGTACCCAGCTTCTCTCCAGCCTGAACTTTCACAGGGCTGATTGGAAGAGTGTTGGGAAAGACGTCATGGAACAAAACTGGTCTGCCAATCTCTCTACACAAGATATTGACATAAAGCTACAGCACTTTATGACAACCATACATGACATTGCAGTAAGTTTGCTTCAGAGAGAATGCCAAACCAGCAAAGAGATGTCATGCCCAGGGATAGGAGGATTCTAATGAGGCAGTGAGCAAAAATCTGAAATCATCTGAATGGGTCACTAAAGGATAACAAGCGATCCTATCGCAGGTAAATAATATTGCTTGAGATCAAAAATGAATTCAAAGACTCCCAGGAAAAGAAGTCAGAGGAGGAGGCCAGGGCTGTCAAAAATGTTGGGACAAACCCTAAAGCCTTCTACAGATGTGCAGTAAAGTCTTTTCCAGTGTGGTGTGGGACAGGGCCACTTTTTGGGGAGGGTGGCTTGCCGACTGCGAACTCCCAGGAGATCAGTAAAATGCTAAATGTGCAATACAAGAGTGTTTTCACCACTCCATTGGGGAACCTGTCTAATGTGTTCTTTGGCACCACAACTTTACACAAAGAAATGGCAATTATTGATAGCATCAAAGTAGAGGAAACTGATGTAATATGGGCCACAGGCTCTGATGAATTCCCAGCAACCTTCCTAAAGAAATGTAATGGGCTCTAACAAGACTACTTCAGATTCTCTTTCAGAGCTTTGTCAGAACTGGGAGACTTCCCCAAAAGGCCTAATATGTCCTATCCATAAGGGTGGTAGCAGAACAGATGCTAAAAATTATAGACCAGTCTCTCTAACCACCCATGCCAGCAAAGTCATGGAAAGTATTGTCAGGATGAAACTAATTGCATTCCTTGAAGATAATGACTTGCTTCCTGATACCCAGCATGGCTTCTGCTCGGGAAGAAGCTGCCTTACACAGCTTTTGCAACACTATGAATGGTTATTGAAACAATTAATGAATCATTTAAGCACGGATGTGATATATTTCAACTTTGGAAAGGCCTTTGATAAGGTTGATCATGGGATGGTATGTCACAAGCTACAAACACTCAGCATAGTTGGGATTGAGAGCTATGCCAGACTCAAAATTGGATGTCACTGCACTGTTCCAAAGGTCTCAGCTGTCTCATTTAGAATGAGGACTATGTACTGCAATAGCTTGAGATTCAAGGGCCCACAGCTATTTAACACCTGCCAAAACATTTGAGAGATCTTCATGGAATGGGGATGAATGTTTTCAAGAAACTACTCCTAATGTCTTCTTTCCACCCTGAGGAAAAGAGATACATATGATAATATTTATGACCATACCTAGCCATGAGCTATCAACTCACTCTTGTCCTTTCTTCAAAACAGACACAGTCTTCTAGTCCTAGATTTAGTAGTTGATAAAGAGATAAATGAATTAGAAATAAATTACAATCCCTTACAACACTATGACATCAATAGGGTTCATGCAATTCTTGGAAGTGTAGTCTATTCTTAGCTACAATAGTGATAACATGAATTTTTTCCATCGTCTTGCTCTGTTAAAATATTTGAGAAAAATTATATTAATGTGGCCTACTGGTTATAACTCAATTTATTTATTTGTGCAGATGAAGATGGCACTGCATTTAAATTTATTTGGGCGCCCAAATAGATCAGACCTTTGCAAATTAGGTAAACTAATACTAGATAAGTACATCCGTACGCTAAAAAGTAGACTCTCCCTCGAATTATGGTCTAACACATACAAAGCCCTAAACTGGTTCTCCAATATACCGAACACCAATAACTACAAATTCATACAGATAGACATAGTAGACTACTACTCCTCAATTAACCCCACGATCCTGAATAGTGCCCTAATATTCGCCAAAAACCACTCACAGCTAACTAGGAAAGAAATTAATGTAATACTTGAAGCTAGGAAATCTATTATAAGTTTTGATAATAAGCTCTGGGTCCGTAAAGACTCCCCAAACTCCTTCGATATCACCATGGGAGCCCTGGATTCAGCTCAGATAACAGACTTAGTGGGAATATATTCGCTCTCCTACATACAGGAAGAATTCACAGACCTTGAAGGTGGATTATACAGGGACGACACGCTATTCGTAGTTAAAAATCCCTCG
>NW_026353914.1:0-284 GCF_001194135.2 Octopus bimaculoides | reverse complement strand
GATTGTACAGGGACGACACGCTATTCGAAGTTAAAAATCCCTCGAATAGGAAACTAGAACTCATTAAGAAAAACTTACATAAATTCTTCAAAAGATTTGGACTAGCCATTTCTATAGAAAATGAACACACCTCCATAAACTACTTAGATGCCAATTGCAACCTAGCCACAGGACTCCATGAACCATACATAAAGCCACACACTAACCTAAAATACATAAACGCATCCAGTAACCATCCACTATTCCTTAAGAGAGGCTTAGCACATAGTATAAGCAATAGGATA
>NW_026353913.1:0-1019 GCF_001194135.2 Octopus bimaculoides | reverse complement strand
TATTTTGCTAAAATAAAATCTACTATTTGACGGTTCCCTTTATTTTTTCTTCGTTTATATGTGAAATTACCTATTGATTGTATTATTGGACTACCACATCACAGGTCATGATTTCAATTTTTGGACATACATATTGTATTATCTATTGTGAGAATGCTTTATTTTACTTAACTTTTTTTCCCAAAGTTGCCAAAGATATGCGACAACCTTTTTTGAAACATACGACTATTAAGTTTCTTACGTTAAACTGGAATGTAATCACAACTTGGGATTCACTATACCTTTACTTCGGGTATGTGTGTGCGAGTGAGTGTGTGTATGCGTATGTGTGTGTGCAAGTAGGTGCATATGTGTGCGCGTGTATAGTATGTGTCTATGTGTGAGTGTGAGTTTGTGTACTAAATTTTTGTCATATCTTATAATAAAATATTGTTTCAGCGAGTCTCACACTGCTGAGACTGTAGTGTTCACTGAGGAGAGAGAATGAGACAGAAATGGGGTAAAGAGAGTTTCAAGAAGATGGAGGAGATCGTACGGAGTGGAAGAAAGCATTTATTTGACAGTAGTAACATTTCGAATTTGATTCAAAAAGTCACTACTGTTTTTGTATTGGCAGTACGTGCTTTGAAAACTGTCTTACATTTAACGTTACTCATTTGTTTCAACTTTACAGATATTTTGTTTTAGGCAGGCAAAATATAAAAATATTTCTCTTTTTTCTAGCAATCGTTCTGAAGCTACTGTCAACATAATTGTCAATTCTGTCATTTATAATAAAGGCGTTGTGCAGATTAGTTGACTGGTAAGTGAATAAGAAGAACCATTTGCAGTAAAAGTTAAGTCGAAACTATTGTACATATAGAGATTAAGCAGCTCAATATATGTTATATATGTAAAATCAGCAACATAGTTATTTTGTACACAAGCACACTCACACACAAGCACATACATTCACTGGTATTAACATCTCGACAACGATATACACGAACAAATATATATATGTACGTATATATATATAT
>NW_026353912.1:0-554 GCF_001194135.2 Octopus bimaculoides | reverse complement strand
AACGAACGAATGAATGAATGAACGTTAGTACGTATGTACGAACGAACGCAGGATCGAACGATCGGACCAACGAACGTACGTACGAACGAAGGAAAGTACCTTATGTCCGTACATACGTTCGTTCGTTCGTTCGTACGTATCAACGTACGTTCGTTCATTCATTCGATTGTTCGTTCGTTCGTACGTTCGTTCGTACGTTCGTTCGTACGTTCGTCCGTTAGTTCGTTCGTTCGTACGTACGTTCGTTCGTTCGTACGTACGTTCGTTCGTTCGTTGGTTGGTTGGTTCGTCCGTTCGGTTTTGTTCGCACGTACGTACGTACATTAGTTCGTTCGTTTGTACGTACGTACGTTTGTTCGGTCGTTCCTTCGATCGTCAGTTAGTTCGGTCGTTCGTTCCTACGTACAGACATAAGGATCGTTCATTCGTTCGAACGTTCGTACGTACGTACTTACGTAAAAACGTTCGTACGTTCGTTCGTATGTGCGTACGTACGTTCATTCGTTCGTTTGTTCGTTCGTTCGTTTGTTCGAACTCCGTTCTTTTGTACGCTC
>NW_026353911.1:2197-2817 GCF_001194135.2 Octopus bimaculoides | reverse complement strand
AACGACAATTTACTCTCCGCACTCGCAAGGAACGACGATTTACGCCTCTCAAACGCAGGGAACGAAGATTTAGTCCCCGCACTCGCAGGAAACGACGATTTACTGTTCGCACATGCAGGGAACGACGATTTTCGCTCCGCACACAAAGTGAACGACAATTTACTCACCGCACTTGCAGGGACCAACAATTTACACTCCGCAGACGCAAAGAACGACAATTTACTCTCTGCACTCGAAGAAAACGACAATTTACTCTCCGCACTCGCAGAGAACGACAATTTACTCTCCGCACTCGCAGAGAACGACAATTTACTCTCCGCACTCGCAGAAAACGACAATTTACTCTCCGCACTCGTAGGGAACGACAATTTACTCTCCGCACACGCAGAGAACAACAATTTACTCTCCGCACTCGCAGAAATGGACAATTTACTCTCCGCACTCGCAGAAATGGGCAATTTACTCTCCGCACTCATTGGGAACGACAATTTACTCTCCGCACTCGCAGGGTACGACGATATACGCCTCTCAAACGCAGGGAACGACGATTTACTCCCCGCACTCGCAGGAAACGACGATTTACTCTCCTCACTCGCAGGGAACGACGATTTACTGCTCGC
>NW_026353911.1:0-2187 GCF_001194135.2 Octopus bimaculoides | reverse complement strand
CCTTACTCGCAGGGAACGACGATTTACTGCTCGCACTCGCAGGGAACGACAATTTACTCTCCGTACACGCAGAGAACGGCAATTTACTCTCCACGCACGTAGGGAACGATTATATACGCCTCTCCCTCGCAGGGAACGAAGATTTAATCCTCTCAATCGCAGGGAACGACGATTTACTCACCGCACACGCAAGAACGACAATTTACTCTCCGCACACGCAAAGAACGACAATTTACTCTCCGCACTCGCAGAAAACGACAATTTACTCTCCGCACTCGCAGAGAACGACAATTTACTCTCCACATACGCAAAGAACGACAATTTACTCTCCGCACTCGCAGAAAACGACAATTTACTCTCCGCACTTGCAGAAAACGACAATTTACTTTCCACACACGTAGGGAACGACGATATACGCCTCTCCCTTGCAGGGAGCGAAGATTTATTCCTCACAGCAGGGAACGACAATTTAGTCTCCGCATGCGCAGAAAACGACAATTTACTTTCCGCACTCGCAGGGAACGACGATTTACGCCTCTCCCTCGCAGGGAACGACGATTTACTCTCCGCAATCGCAGGGAACGATGATTTACCCACCGCACTTGCAGGGAACCACGATTTACTCTCCGCACACGCAGAGAACGACAATTTACTCTCCGCACACGCAGGAACGACAATTTACTCTCCGCACTCGCAGGGTACGACGATTTACGCCTCTCAAACGCAGGGAACGACGATTTACTCCCCACACTCGCAGGAAACGACGATGTACTCTCCTCAATCGCAGGGAACGACGATTTACTGTTTGCACTCGCAGGGAACGACAATTTACGCTTCGCACACACAGTGAACGACAATTTACTCTCCAAACACGTAGGGAACGACGATATGCGCCTCTCCCTCGCAGGGAACGAAGATTTAATCCTCTCAATCGCAGGAAACGACAATTTACTCTCCGCACACGCAAAGAACGACAATTTACTCTCCGCACTCGCAGAGAACGACAATTTACTCTCCGCACTCGCAGAGAACGACAATTTACTCTCCGCACACGTAGAGAATGACAATTTACTCTCTGCACTCGCAGAAAACGACAATTTACTCTCCGCACTCGAAGGGAACGACAATTTACTCTCCGCACTCGCAGGGTACGACAATTTACGTCTCTCAAACGCAGGGAACGACGATTTACTCCCCGCACTCGCAGAGAACGACAATTTACTGTCCGCACACGCAGAGAACGACAATTTACTCTCCGCACTCGCAGAAAACGACAATTTACTTTCCGCACACGCAAAGAACGACAATTTAGTCTCCGCACTCGCAGAAAACGACAATTTACTTTCCGCACTCGCAGAGAACGACAATTTACTCTCCATACACGTAGGGAACGACGATATACGCCTATCCCTCGCAGGGAACGAAGATTTACTCCTCTCAATCGCAGGGAACGACAATTTAATCTCCGTACTCGCAGAAAACGACAATTTCCACTCCGCACTCGCAATAAACGACAATTTACTTTCCGCACTCGCAGGGAACGACAATTTACGCCTCTCCCTCGCAGGGAAAGACAATTTACTCTCCGCAATCGGAGGCAACGACGATTTACTCACCGCACTTGCAGTGAACGACGATTTACTCTCCGCACACGCAGGAACGCCAATTTACTCTCCGCACATGCAAAGAACGAACATTTACTCTCCGCACTCGCAGAAAACGACAATTTACTCTCCGCACTCGCAAAAAACGACAATTTACTTTCCGCATTCGCAGGGAACAACGATTTACGCCTCTCCCTCGCAGGGAACGACAATTAACTCTCCGCACTCGCCGAAATCGACAATTTACTGTCTGTACTTGCAGGGAACGACAATTTACTTTCCGCACTCGCAGAAAACGACAATTTACTGCTCGCACTCGCAGTGAACGACAATGTACGCTCCGCACTCGCAGAAAACGACAATTTATTCTCCGCACTCGCAGAAAATGACAATTTACTTTCCGCACTCGGAGGGAACAACGATTTACGCCTCTCCCTCGCAGGGAACGAAGATTTACTCCTCTCAATCGCAGGGAACGACAATTTACACACCGCACTTGCAGGGAACGAAAATTTACTCTCCGCACACTCAAAGAACGACAATTTATTCTCCGCACTCGCAGAAAACGACAATTTACTCTCTG
>NW_026353910.1:1821-2111 GCF_001194135.2 Octopus bimaculoides | reverse complement strand
ATATACGACTGGCATCTTTCAGTTCTGTCCACCAAACCCACTCACACGGTTTTGGTCAGCCCAAGGCTATAGTAAAAGACCCTTGTCCCAGGCACCATACAAGAGAACTTGGGTATGGATGTGTGGTTTAAGTAGTCTACTTCTCAACTACATGATTTTATCTTTAGTCCAACTGCAGGTAACCTTGGGCAAGTGTATTCTACTATACTATTGTCTCAGATCAACCAAAGCCTTGTGAATGGATTTGACAAACTGAAACTGAAAGAATCCTATCAGATTATATATATATA
>NW_026353910.1:1209-1718 GCF_001194135.2 Octopus bimaculoides | reverse complement strand
GACTGATAGAATAAGTACTAGGCTTACAAAGAATATGGCCGATTTCTTTTATTAAAACCTTTTAAGGCGGTGTCCCAGCATGGCCGCAGTCAAATGAATGAAACAAGTAAAAGAATGAAAGGAAAAAAAATGTAGTTTAACCTTGGGATGGTCACTATGCCAGTATATAATTTTATATATAATGCACATAATTTTAATAATACATATTTGCCTTTTCTCTATTGAACTCGCCACTCCCAACCACTCCCAACCTTCATTTATGCTTATGGTAAAAATGTAATAACATGCCCTTCTTGGAAATCAACTGTGCTTTCATGCAGATGGGTGTGCCTCTGTTGTTAAGTAGCCACTTGGTTGAAATCCACTGGTTCTAAAATAGAATCCAAACTGAGGACTTCGCAAGTCACCTGATAGGGTGGAGTTGTAAAACCTGAGTACTGACTCATTCATACTCAGCTTTAAATACGTCTCGTTCCACTTTGTTTCATTATATTTGCAGGGTTTTTTTT
>NW_026353910.1:945-1187 GCF_001194135.2 Octopus bimaculoides | reverse complement strand
GGGGGGGGGTTGTTTTAACGTGTGTACAGTAAGTTGATGTCTATTTTCTTTAAATCCCTTGAAGGGATTTAGTCGAACAGATTGACCCCCAGTACTTGTGTTTTCTTTTTAAGTTTGGTTCTTATTATGCAAGTCTCTTTTACGGGGATGTAAACAAAACAACACCTGTTGTCAAGTAGTGGTGTCTGTATATGATAAAACACAGATACAGACACACAGGCATGTGTGTGTGTGTGTGTGTG
>NW_026353910.1:0-116 GCF_001194135.2 Octopus bimaculoides | reverse complement strand
CATCACTTGACAACCGATGCTGGTGTATTTGAGTCCCTGTAACTTAGTGGTTCAGTAAAAGAAACCGACAGAATAAGTACTAGGCTTACAAAGAATAAGTCCTGGGATTGATTTGC
>NW_026353909.1:0-255 GCF_001194135.2 Octopus bimaculoides | reverse complement strand
ATGTATGCATGTATGTATCTGTGTATGTGTGTGTGTGTTTGTGTATGTATGTATGTGAATGCTTCTTTGACAGATTGTGCACTATTTGTGTACATGCGCACACGAGCCTGGGTGTGCTTTTAGTATTTTTGACTGTTGGCTTTTGTGTCTGTTTGTGTGTGTGTATGAGTGCTTGTGTGTGTGTGTGTGTGTGCGGAATGTGCATCAAAAAAAAAATAGTGCCAAACGTTGGCAAAAAAACAAAATTGCTTTAAA
>NW_026353908.1:0-1016 GCF_001194135.2 Octopus bimaculoides | reverse complement strand
AGACAGACAGACTGATACGATGCTTGGTGGGTAGGAGTGGGCGGAGGGAGAGAGACGGAGGGGGGGAGGCGGTATTGATGAATGAGGCTCGCACAAGGTCGACTGGATATATCCATCACAACGCCTCGCCACTATTACACAACCTTAACTGACACCACCACCAACACCGTCTCTTCTACTACTACTACTACTACTACTACTACTACTACTATTACTACTATAGCTGCTGCTGCTGCTTTTACTACTTTACCGCTTCTGTTCCTGGCTAACGGCACCGACAAAATAGATTTGCATCATACAAATTATTCTCTCTCTCTCTCTCTCTCTCTCTCTCTCTCTCTCTCTCGCATTCTCTCTTCCTCTCTTTCTTTCTCTCTCTCTCTCTCACTTTCTCTATATATCTCTTACTTTCACTATTAATTTCTCCATCTCTTCTTCTCTCTCTCTCTCTCTCTCTCTCACTTTCTCTATATATCTCTCCTTTCCTATATATCTCTCTTTTCCTATTTCTTCGTCTGTCTTTTCCTCTCTCTTTTCTCTCTCACTTTCTCTCTCTCTCTCTCTCTTACTGTTTCTTTCTCTATTTCTTCGCCAGTCTGTCTTTCTCTCACTATCTCTCTCTCACTCTCTCTCTCTCTTTTTCTCTCTCTCTCTATATATCTCTTTCTCTCTCTCTCTTACTGTTTCTTTCTCAAACACTTCATCTGTTTGTCTGCCTCTCTCTCTCTCTCTCACTCTCTTTCTCTCTGATGGTCTATTTCTCTGTCTCTCTTTCTTTCTCTTTCTCTCTTAATCTCTCTCTCTCTCTTCTTGTTCTAATCTCCCTCTTTCTATGTTTCTCTCTCCCGTTCTTTCTTTCCCCCTCTCTCTCTCTTTTACTTTCTCTCTTTTACTCTCTCTCTCTTTTTTCTCTATCTGTCAACATCTCTCTCTTTCTCCCTCTATTCTCTCACCCTCTCTCTTTACCTGTCTGTAACTCTCTCTCTCTCTCTCTCTCTCTCTCTCTCTCTCTCTCT
>NW_026353907.1:0-257 GCF_001194135.2 Octopus bimaculoides | reverse complement strand
TGATTGCTATGGTGATTTTGGTGTTTGCGGTTTCATTGTAGAATCACTATTTTTGTTGTAATTCTTGATGACGGTGTTGGAGTATTAATGTTTGTTGTGATGACGATGATGGTGATGGTGCTAGAGGTGCTAGTGGTGTCAGTGCAAGGGAATTGTTACTAGTATTGCTGTTTGTGGTGATGGTACTGGCGCTGTAGATAGCGTTTTGCTGTTGTTGATGTTGTTGTTGTTGTTGGTGGTGGTGGTGGTGGTGGTGG
>NW_026353906.1:0-339 GCF_001194135.2 Octopus bimaculoides | reverse complement strand
TATATATATAGAGGCGTAGGAGTGTCCGTGTCGTAAGTAGCTTGCTTACCAACCACATGTTTCCGGGTTCAGTCTCACTGAGTGACACCTTCAGCAAGTGTCTTCTACTATAGCCTCGGGCCGACCAAAGCCTTATTAGTGGATTTGGTAGACGGAAACTGAAAGAAGCCCGTCGTATATATGTATATCTATATATGTATATCTTATCCCGGTGGATAAGGACACACAATCTGTGTCAGATTCGTATTTGCAGGAGACGTCATCGCTCTCGGCTCCAGATTTGCGTAATACACACGGACTCCAGTTTGTGGGTCCTTACCCGTCCTCAGTGTGTGTTAA
>NW_026353905.1:0-299 GCF_001194135.2 Octopus bimaculoides | reverse complement strand
ACATACATACATATATACATACATACATACATACATACATATATATATGCTTATATGAATATACCATACGCTGTACTTCTCAAATCATTCATATACACATAAACATGCATTATATAGATAATCAATACGAATAATGGAATAAAGCTTTATTTCAACAACATGTATTTGTTTTGCTTATACAGCCTGAACCCACATCTGCTTATACATAACCGAACATCAATACTGGGCTATACATAATAAGTGTGTAACTGTGTCCGTTTGCAATTGAGTTTGTGTGCATATGTTGAAAAATGACATTG
>NW_026353904.1:0-544 GCF_001194135.2 Octopus bimaculoides | reverse complement strand
GGACTGAACCCGGAACCATGTGGTTGGTAAACAACCTACTTACCACACACCCACTCCTGCACCTATATATGTATATATATGTTTCGCTTCACCTACCATATTTAGTAGAGGTGATCCCAAGGTCAAAATTATTAATAGTAGCAGCCATACTTCCTAAAACAACACTTTCTACATTTAGTTTACTGATTTTTTGAGTTTCACTTCGAAACGGCTGTTGGTGAAGACCCGGATGAAACTGCACCGACCATGACACCAGGTTGCATATCCAACAACGTGCAGTTGATGCAGCTGAAACGCGCGTAGGTCCAGAAAAGGATGCTGTAAATAAATGTCTAATAAAATTATGAACATGAAAAATCTCTGTTCCCCTTATCGTTATTAACACACATATAAATATATATAAATATATAAATATATTTATTTATGTAAATAAGGAGAAGATAGTTATTTAAATTGCCAATCATATCAGGTGGCTAGCATGGGAATAAAAACCCCATAGGTAATAATTATTATTAAAATTATAATTAAGGGTATCTAAGAGATA
>NW_026353903.1:0-224 GCF_001194135.2 Octopus bimaculoides | reverse complement strand
GTGTGTGTGTGTGTGTTCGAGCGTGCGTGCATGTATGTATATGTATATGTGTGTATTTATGTATGCATGTGTGTAATTGTGTATACTCCATGTATGTATATGTTTATTTATATTTATATGCATGTATTTAGATATGTATGTGTGTTTGTATGTTTGGCATTTATTACGCTAACAGCTTATTATTATTATTATTATTGTTCAGTAGTTTTATTTTTATAACGTGC
>NW_026353902.1:15233-16457 GCF_001194135.2 Octopus bimaculoides | reverse complement strand
TATTATTATTATTATTATTATTATTATTATTATTATTATTATAAACAGTATGGAGAATCGTACATCTACAAAATTTATTTTATTGTTATATACAGTATATGATAATGACCTACACGTGTTTCTGCTGCAGTGACTACTCACTTTTGCAAATGCAACCTTGCAATATTGTCGTTACAGCTTCATTAGTGCCTGTCCGGAATTACCGGGTACGTCAGCTAGTATATACATATATGTAAACGTACGTAGTTTGAGTAACATCTGGGTGAATCCCTGTTTCTATGCAAATACTTATATTATGCAACATGCATTGAGTACACTAGTGTTCCCTTGGGAAAGCAAAGGCACGTGTTCACATTCTTACACATACATATGTACTTACATATATATGTGCATACATATATACACATATATGTTTGTATGCATGTATCGGTATATACATATGTGTACGGCAGGCGTGGCTGTGTGGTAAGAAGTTTGATTCCCAGCCACCTGGTTCCAGGTTCAGCCCTAGTGCGTGGCATATTGGGCAAGTGTTTTCTACTATAGCCGACCAAAGGCACGTGAGTGAATTTGGTAAACGGAAACTGAAAGAAGCCGGTTGTATACATGTGCGCGCGCGCGTATCTGCGTTTGTTCCCTATCGCCGTTTGACAACCGGTTCTGGTGTGTTTAAGTCCACGAAGCTTAGCGGTTCGTCAAAAACAACGATAGAGTAAGTACTAGGCTTCAGAAATAAGTCCTGGCGTGGTCGATGTTTTCGATTAAAGCCCTTCAAGGCGGTGGTCTAGCCTCCAGCATGGCTGCAGTCAAATGACTGTAATGAGTGAAAGTGTAAAGATTATAAAAGATTTATATATTTTTATATGCACTCACACATAAGCGTGTTTCTTCCTATCTACTTATTGCCGACGTATATACATGCTCTAGAATATGTAAACATGCGCGGAAGAAAAAATGCTCATCCCATTCCCGTAACCAGGTACATAAGTAGAGTACAAAGATGCGTGCGCGCACCTCTACATGAACAGATATACGCATATATTTACATGCATATACAGAAGTTTGTATATATGTATGTACATATATATATATATATATATATATATATATATATATTACCTATATACACACACATATATATATTTATGTATATATATGTATATCTATATATTTATATGCATATACATATAAATGTATACATATATACTGTATATATATATATAT
>NW_026353902.1:13513-14676 GCF_001194135.2 Octopus bimaculoides | reverse complement strand
CACACACACACACACACACACACACACACACACACACACACTCACACACATACATACATACAAATAGATATAGAAATACATCTGTGTGAGGTGTGTGTACGCGATATGTATTTATTTGCTTCTCGGAAGACGTACACACTCGTTGACCTACATACATACCTACCTGCCGTCTAATATATACATACATACATACATACATACATACATACATACATATACGCATAGCACATGCAAAGATGCAAACATGCATGGTGAGAGAGAGAGAGAGAGAGCAAGCATCTTACGCCCTCACCACAGACGCGCACACGCATCACTCACACACATACACATACAAACACGCACACACACACACACACACATTCATGCATTAACACTGACTTTACGAAAGATTGACGAGAGTTTCTCATTAATGCACATCAAATTAAAGAAAACTGTAAAATCTATTAACCTATTTTAGATTGAGAATTTCCTAAGTACAAACAAATTCAACGTGTTAATGGCAGGATTGATCTTCGTATAGGGGTTATTTTTGAAGCTTGCATCGCCATATTTTTTAATTTCCTTTCTTTCTTTATTTTATCTTTTTTTTTCCTTCTTGTTTGGGTTTGTTTTTTTCTTTTCTTTTTCATTTTTGTTTCCATCTTCCCATTTCTCCATTTGATGCTCCATTTTGCTAGGAGAAGGGAGAAAAAAACGGCCTTAGGGAAAACAAGTATTTCTTTGTCTTCATATATATACATAATATACGTATATATTGATATAAGTGCATATATATAATAGATATAAATATACATATTGTATAATATATGTATATATATTTATATATATATTTATATGCACACACGCACACATATAATAATAATAATAATAATAATAATAATAATAATAATAATAATAATAACAATATAAATATATATGTGTGCGTGTGTGTGTGTGTGTGTGTGTGTGTATTCATATGTATATGTAGATAGATAGATAGATAGATAGATATGTTTCTTTATTAGCCACACAGGGCTCAACATAGAAGGGACAAAATACAAATGTAGAGTTTTTCTTTTCGAGGGGGGCGAAAACAAAACAGAAAAAAAAACAAATAAAAGTGGGGACAACGATGAAAAAAAAAACATCGCAAAACGTTTGGGGTATTTACAAAAAATATGAAA
>NW_026353902.1:8284-11441 GCF_001194135.2 Octopus bimaculoides | reverse complement strand
CTTCAGGTGATACTTGAAGAAGTTGATGAGAGATTGCCCAGAGAGGAAAGTCTTTGTCTCTAGACCTTTCAGACGCGTCCACCATACACATTCTTTCGCCATAGCCACAAGTACGATTAAAATAGCTCTTCCTTCCCGTTTAAAGGAAGGAGGCGCGACAATATTCACGATAGACTCGGCTGATAGACCGACTCGTCCCACACGCGATAGCAGTTGTTCGACGTAAGCCCACAGCTCGGAAATGGTGGGACACTGTACGAGTGCGTGCAGAACGGTTTCGTCGCTCTGCCGGCATCTCGGACAGGTCGGCCCCGTGTTTCTCGAGCCATGCCTGTAGATAGATAGATAGATAGATAGATAGATAGATAGATGTATTCTTTGAAAGTAAATTCTTTTCGTATCGCTACACTGGGATCCTTTGGCGATTTGTCACATTTGTTCTAGGCAAGTGAGAGGAGCAAGAAACTCGGCGTAACATTGGACACATTCATCAATTTCGAACCAAATAAATGTCTTGAGTAATCTTTTCACATTCTCGTCTGATGACAACCATAAGTGATTGGTTCATTGGTTAAGGTTGATCGTCCATCTGCACATTCACACGCATGCCTATGCAACATTTGTTGCCGAAGACTTGCGGGTGTCTATTCTTGCAGGTCTCTACTGTCCACGCCACTGATTCTGTCTTAGTGCAATTCTGTTGTCAAATTGGGCCGATATAGCTTAGCACCCGTGTAGATGCAGGCCTGGCTATTAGAAACCAGAGTCGAAACAGATGCCACAAAACATTTTCCCCAACTCGGCAGCAGTTCCGCCAATTCACCGCTCAGGATTAGTACATTTTCACTCACCTCAAAAGGATGAAAGGTAGTTGATCTCGTTGGGGTTTGAAATGTAACTGGCATAAAACTTTATGTAACTAAATACGTAAGTTGAACAGTAACGAACTTACGTATCTACTTTCAAATATATAGAGTTAAGTGGCGATCTGGCAGAATCGTCAGCACGCCGGCCAAAATGCTTAGCGGCATTTCATCCATCTTTACGTTCTGAGTTCAAATTTCAACGAGATCGATTTTGCCTTTCATCCCTTCGAGATAGATAAAATAAGGGCCAGTTAAGCACTGGAGTCTATGTAATCAACTTACCCTTACCCCATAATTGCTGGCCTTGTGCCAAAATTTGAAACCAATATATAATTGCAGAGGACTGAATTTCCCTATATATTTTAGGTTGGAAAGAAAGTCCTGCTGCATTTCAAGATGCGAAAGAAACAACTGGTCGTTTGGTCTTAATATTTAATCCCGATAATATTCCTCCCCATTAATGATAACATAATCACATCTTATTTCTTTACTGCCCACAAGGGGCTACACACAGAGGGGACAAACAAAGACAGACAAACGGATTAAGTCGATTATATCGACCCCAGTGTGTAACTGGTACTTATTTAATCCACCCCGAAAAGATGAAAGGCAATGTCGACCTCGGCGGAATTTGAATTCAGAACGTAGCGGTAGACGAAATACCGCTAAGCATTTTGCCCGGCGTGCTAACAATACTGCCAGCTCGTCACCTAACATAATCACATCCATCTGGCAAACTGTTGATCTACCGCTCGTAAAATTTTTCGGGTTTTGAAGCAAGGAAAAACCCAATATAATTTTTAATCTCTTCACAGTTAATAAATTGTTTTCTCTCTAAATAATATTGCAATGACCTGGAAAGATGATGGAGTAAAGTCAGGAAAGTAATGATGATGAAGCTAAACTTCAGCATTTAATGCCGCTTGTTACTAAACAACTTGGGCACTATGTGGTCTTGAACTGTTGTGTATGAGTGACACATCTTTACTACTGACCAACGATGGAGACTTTTCCTGCAAATTTTTGTGCAATGCTTCTAATTGAAGACAATATTTCTCCGAATTAACTGTTTGTTTTGGTTTAATATTTTATGATAGACAATATTTTATGATACACTTCATATCGTACCAAACACAGAGCATAGCTTTTTTTTTTTTTTTTTCGGATATAGTCTTGTTAAACATTGTCGTTTTTCATTCGTTGTAATTATAGAAAATCAACTTTTCAAAACCTGCAATGATTCTAGCCAGGAAAATTTTGGCAGAAAGTTGATTCTTCAATGATGAGCAGAGGGCAACTCTTTTATTAAGCTGAGAAGCAATCAGATGATGAGAGACTCACTGACGAAATTTAAGCAATTTTCCTAATCCGTGAATGCGTGACTTGAATAAAACTGTTGGTTATTCTCAAGCAGCTTCCATTGGATTTTTCTTCCCCTACGGTGCAGAAGCCCAGTGATGACAGGTCATGGTCGTCCAGATCGAAAGGAATCTGCGAAGGTAAATTCCTCAATTGAAACTCGTCACATTACCGTTGCTATGTGCAAATGCTTAAAGCTTCATTTACATAGGCAGAATATTTCTTGCTGCTTTCATTAGTGAAGAACTTCTTTTAAATTCATACAACATGCAGTGTTTGTTAGGAGTCCGATCTACACTCATTTTGAAAGGATAAAGTCGACAAAAATTTAACCACCGTGGTATAAAGTAATCTGCAAAGAAAACAAAATATTGGAATGTAAAAATTAATGCGTAATTTACCGCAAGTATTGCAAAAGTTCCCTCAAATTGATCCGTCAAAAATGCGACAAGCCATTCTTTACAAACTAATATATGGTGCATGTCAGGCGGCGAGCTGGCACTCGTTAGCATTCCGGACAAAATGCTTAGCGACATTTCGTCCGTTTTTAGGTTTTAAGTTCAAATTCCGCCGAGGTCGATCTTCCCTTTCATTCTTTTGAGATTGATAAAATTAAGTACCAATTAAGTAATGGTCGATGTAATCGACTAAGCCCCACCCACAAAATTTCAGGCTTTGTGCCCCTACTCTCTTTTTACTCTTTTTACTTGTTTCAGTCATTTGACTGCGGCCATGCTGGGGCACCGCCTTTAATCCAGCAAATCAACCCCAAGATTTATTCTTTGGAAGCCTAGTACTTATTCTATCGATCTCTTTTGCCGAACCGCTAAGTTACGGTGACGTAAACACACCACCATCGGTTGTCAAGCGATGTTGGGGGGACAAACACGGACACACAAACATATACACACACATACATATATATATATATA
>NW_026353902.1:4779-5644 GCF_001194135.2 Octopus bimaculoides | reverse complement strand
ACACACACACACACACACACACACACACACACACACACATAAATAGCAAGAACTGCACTAACATCGACCTGAAAATTTAACAAGAAAAGAAAAAAAAAAGATAAAAGTAAAAGAAAAGAAACACAAGAAACAATGTCTCTTTCCTGTTATAAAGAAGTAACACAGTAAAGTTGTATTAAGTAAACAGAAGTGTCACCAGTGCAATGTACAACAACAATAACAACAATAAAATCGACAACAACAACAACAACAACAGTAGTAATATCATCGAGAAACGCATCATCAATTCCAAGATGTCTTCCACATCTAGTTTATATAATGTAAGGTGTACAATTATTGGGTGTGTTAGATTTCTTCATCTGTGCTACACTGTAGCTGGTTGTGATGTCGCTTGTTGATTTTGTATGCCATTAGTTGGTTATGTGTATACGAATATATGTTTGTTGTTTTTCTTTAGTGTGTGTGTGTGTGTGTGTGTGTGTGTGTGTGTGTGTGTGTGTGTGTGTGTGTGTTTTATGTGTTGGGATGTGTTGGTGCTTTACTATGCGTGACTGTATGTCTGACTTAGTGCATAATGGCTTATGTGTAACGGTGTATAGAACATATCAATGTGTGTGTGTATCAGAGAAAAAAAGGGAAGATGAGTATCTCAAGTCATGAGATACTGGTCCTGTCTTGGTTTTTTGTTGTCGTTTCCCTCTAATGTATACCTGCTAACAAGGACGCCTAATACGGGTCCCTAGCTCGAAACTCAGCTGTCAACTTGGAACCTAACGGATGACCAATTATAGCACTTACTCAGCGAACCCATTCGATTAGACCACCAGTGAACTAAATCTCTCATATTCTATATATATATATATAT
>NW_026353902.1:3029-4319 GCF_001194135.2 Octopus bimaculoides | reverse complement strand
ATATATATATATGCATATATCAACATCATCGTCATCGCTTAACGTACGCCTTCCATACTGACATACTGGCATACACACACATACATACACATACACACATTTTCTCTCTCTCTCTCTCTCTCTCTCTCTCTCTATATATATATATATATATATATATATATATAATGGAACAAAAACGCAAAGGCATAAACCATATTTCTATTATTGAAACTTTAAAATTTATACTTCAGAACAATTATTTCTTATTTGATAACACCTACTATCGACAAAAATGTGGAATTGCGATGGGAACGAAAGTAGCCCATATTCTTGCGAACTTAATAATGGGATTCTTTCAATTTACCATATATGAAGTATCACTTCAAAAGTATGGACATCCATTTCACCATTATATAAGAGAGAACTGGAAAAGATATCTGGATAACTGCTTTATCATTTAGAATGATACTATTGATAAACTTTTGGAATTTAAATCAATATTAAATAGTATAAAGCCTACCATTCTGTTTACAATGGATTATAGCAAAGAACAGTTCCCTTTCTTAGATATTCTGATGTAAAAACATCAACAACCAAATTGTAAATGACATTTATCGTTAGCCAACGGACTCGAAGCAATATCTTGTTTAGCTCATGCCACACAAAACACACTGAAAGAAATTTTCCCTTCGATTTAGTGAAAAGGATTTGCACAATAGTGTCTGATGGAAATACCCAGGACCTCCGTCTTCAAGGCCTCAGAACCACACTAACTGGGAGACACTACCCACCTTCATTTATAGATGGTGGAATTAAATGTGCCAAGAAAAGAGACATTAAAATACTAAAGGAAACAAAGCGAAACACCACACCTCATCTCAAAACACTACCACATATATCAACTCACAACCCTAGAAACAATGAGGCATACAACACCGTTGTACAAAATCTACCAATGCTCACTAGAAATCCAAAAATGAACAACATTCTGATAACACATAAATTCATCAAACGTAAAAAGCAACCCAAATCGCTGAAAAGACTTCTGACAAACACGAAGCTTTACACAACCACGCGAAACCAATTGTTAAAAAATGTGGACATCGAAACTGTAGAACATGCCCCAACTTACTGGAATGCTCGGAATTTCAATTCAAACAAAGAGAGAGGTTCACAATTAAGACCAACTTCACTTGTGCATCCGAGAATTTAATTTGTTATAACTTGTTCAGGTTGTGGACATAATATAGGAAAGACAAGAATGGCAGAAAATTCGTATCAAATTACTCATCAGTCAACGTCCAAAAGATG
>NW_026353902.1:1711-2946 GCF_001194135.2 Octopus bimaculoides | reverse complement strand
TATATATATATATATACACATACGAGCGTATGTGTGTGCGTGTGTAAATATTTTTTTCTAAGTTTCAGTCCAAGGACTGCGGCCATGTTGGGTTATCACCGTTTGCTTTGCTACACTTTCACTAAACCTCCTCTAATATGTGACATTTGGTGCATGAGGGAGTTTGACGTTGCTGCCCTCATTTGTGTTCTCTTGCGTAGAGGTAGGTTCATCCGGAACTCTTGACAGAAGTACATCTAGTTTTGTCTTGAAAAAGTTTACATTCACGCCATGCAGGTCTCTCAGGCTTTGTGGGAGGTTATTGAAGATTTGTGGACCTTTGAAACCCAAACTGTTACAGTATCTCGACCTGTATTCTGGTGGCAATGTTGGGACTTTTGGTACCTTGCAGTAGCACTCCATCCTGCTATTTGTGTAAGTAACAACGTCAAAGTTTGGAATACGTTTTTCTACGATTTTCCAGTTGTATATTATTGCATATCTTTCTCGCCTTCACTCCAGAAAGTAGAGTCTTAACTCTTTCAGTGTCTCTCAGTAGTTAATATGTCGCATTTTAGCAATCTTCTTTGTGTAGCTTCACTAGATTGCCGCAAGTTCCGTCGTTAATTTTACACTGTTTGGGATCACAGCTGGGAGAAGTAATCCAGATGGCTGAGAACGAAACTCCTCCACAGAAACATCATGGTTTCCTTTTCTATTGCTCTGAAAGTTCAGACTTCTGCATTTTATTGTCAACTTAACAATGAGCAGATGTAAACCTGCACCATTACTCATGTCGGATGCCCAGGTCACGCACTGATTTTGATTCGGGGAATGAAATCCCTCCTGGGCCAGTGTATACTAACTGCTTTTCATTGAGCTTCCTGTGTTGGTAGCGCAGGGCTTGGAATTTCCAGTATTAAACTGCATGTTATTCTTCTCAGCCCACCTGAATATTGCGTCCAAGTGACGTTGCAGATGCACGAATCTCGAGGGTTCTGTATCATCTGAGAGACTTTTGTTTCGTCTGCATAGCTAGCAAGAGTAGCTACTTGAGCTACTGAAGGCCATTATGAATAGCAGGGGTCCCAGGAGAGCGCCCTGTGGAACACCACTCATTATTTGTGTTTTCATTAACCACCACTACCTGACTTCTATCTTTTAGAAAATCATGTAGACATTCTTCAAGTTTTCCAAATCATACCATACCATGGTCGACTTATATATATATATATAAATATATATATATATATATA
>NW_026353902.1:0-916 GCF_001194135.2 Octopus bimaculoides | reverse complement strand
TATATATATATATATATATATATATATATATATATATATATATTATACATAAATATATGGGTGTGTGCGTAAATATATATAATATATGTGTGTGTGTGTGTGTGTGTGTATGTGTGCGAATGTGTGTGTATATATATATAAACCCATATATACATATATGCATAGACAATAATAGATAGATTGGTAGATCAAAGTGTGCTGGATAGATTGCAGATTTTCTCAAACAATATCGTAAAGATAATACGTATTGTTTCAAGAATATCTTCTGATTCAAATATTCTATTACGTGTTTCTTTTAGATTCTTTAAAGTCTATTTTGTGATTTGATTCTTTAATTTTTTTTTTTTTCTTAGGAAGTATCTAAATGTTAGTCTTTTCTCAGTTGTATGTCAATGTTTCGAGGTTAGCTGTACTCATCATCAAGTTGACCAACAGTGCAATGACAGTTGTGATACGCGTGCGTTCGGCGGTTTCAAAACAGCGAGATTCAATCGCGATTGGGTTGTGTAAATAAGGACTGAGGATGGGGTACGACGCAATGATAAGATTGGCAGGATGACATGCGAGTCAGATAGGTCTGTCTATAAGTGTTTTCAAATATAAGTTACATCTAATCCCTGCCAGAACAATAAGCATCAACACGATAGGTGCCGTTACATCCCTGCCGTATATGTACGTATGTGTATGAGTGTATGTATGTATGTATGTATGTATGTATGTATGTATGTATGTATGTATGTACGTTTGTATGTATATATATATATATAGATACCTGTGTGTATGTGTACATACATATGTATATATACATATATAAATATACATATACATATATGAATATATGTAATACATATAGATATATATGATATATATAATATATATACATGTATATAGACAAAATATATATATATATATATAT
>NW_026353901.1:0-1984 GCF_001194135.2 Octopus bimaculoides | reverse complement strand
CAGATTAGAGCCTCTGTTTCCGGTTTCAAATCACTTTTAGTCATCCACAGTCATCTTTTTTCTCTCTCAGTATTATCGTCAACATCCTTATGAAATTGACCGTGCATTCTTTTCTTTACCCACCTATTTTCAGTTTCATTCGTTTTCAATTTCCTATACAGTGCTTTATCTTTGCAATCTTTCATCCTACACAAGCCTAACCTTCTTACTTTTATTATTATTATTACCATTATTATTATTAATATATAAATGATTGAGGTAACTCCACCAGAAGTCCAAATTAAAAGAAGAGTGCCATTGTCATCTAGTTAAATATGGTTCACTAGATGACAATGGCACTCTTCTTTTAATTTTGACTCTGTATCTTCTCGAGGAGTTACCTCAATCATTTATATATTGACCAAAATGAAGTAGATTAACAAAATTACTTTTTTAACCTGTTGAAGACACTGAAGATGTCGAAATATCGTTCAGTACATGACAATGGCACTCTTCTTTTAATTTTGATATTATTATTATTATCATTCTGCAGAGGTTCGTTGCAGTTGGGTGGTACATATCCTTTTTCACTGAGTTGGTATTCAGTGCCTGAATCTGGGCAGCGATGTTTAGGCTTTCAGTCTTCTTTTTTAGATCACCTTTGCTGAGCCATCTCCGTGATGATTTCTGGTCTTTTCATTTGCTAGTTTCACGGTAGAACTGACCATGTAATTTCATGCGGAGTAGGATTTCTTCTCTCCCGCTGGCAATTCGTGATCGGAATTCATGAGCACTCTCAAGTCTATTTTTGGTAAATATTTCTGTATTATCAGCATACTATAGCAGGTCTTCTTTGCTGTTTACCAAATATTCTGCCATGCCTCTTCTTTCACTATTGATGCACTCCCATACGCTAATCAGCTTACACTCACTTTTACACCTCTTCATGTAAAGCCTGTGTACATTGATCTTAGGGTGGAGGGTACCATGTATTGTCATTGTCTTCAGGTAATGTGATCAAGTTGGTTAATCTCTGCTTGTGTCCATTTGAGGATGGGTGCGCTGTAGTGGACAACAGCAACAGCCCATATGTTGATGGCAGTCACATTATTATTATTATTATTATCATTATTATTATAATAATAATAATTATTATTATTATTATTATTATTATTATTATTGAGTGAGAGTGCAGTGCATGCCATCAAAGTTACATTGGGGTAAAATATAAGCCCAGTATACGCATCATAACTACCTGTCTGATAAGGGTACACCAGGCACATGCATCGCAAACATATGTGTGCAACATGACGATCCTCTGTTAAGGTAAATAGTGCATGACATTGCAGGTGGGGCCCAGTTAGAATTTTTGTTCAGGTTATGTAGCCTATTCCTCTCAAAAAGTCGCTGCATAATGGTTGTTTAAGGATGCTGAACGAAACACTCGTGTTTCCAGAAGTGAATTATTCAAACACGCTAGAATTCCTCTCAACAGATGACTAAGATGCTCCTGCACTACTTCTCCTCGTGATCAGAGATGCACATATCGTCAGCTACTAAGGGACAAGTTCAACTGCTTATGGTCAGTCAAACACCTGACTAGCAAATCTGTGGTATTGAGCAGAATATTTTATGTAGCCCATCTTTAATACCAAGACAAAACATTATTATTATTATAATATAAGCACATATTCTTTTACCTGTCTCAGTAGTGTGGCCATGCTAGGACTATTAAACTTATTCGTATCCCTCAGTATTTGTAGCGCTAAACGCACATGCATGGATTTGCGTATAGTATATTCGTGTGTATCTGTCTGTAAGAGTGTGTTTGCATGGGGTGTGTGTCTTTTGTAGATGCATGTATGCATATATGTATATGTATGTATATAGTTGCTTAAATATATGTATATATGCATAATATATAAACATAAATGCATATATACATAGCATATACGTATATAGATAGATAGATAGATAGATAGATAGATACATTTCTTTTATTAGC
>NW_026353900.1:0-540 GCF_001194135.2 Octopus bimaculoides | reverse complement strand
TTCCGGCTCACAGGCCGGCACACACAGACGCATCCACACTCACACACCGGCACAGACTTATGTATTTCCACCCCTTTAGACTTTATTGCCATTCATCTATCGCACTATATTTCTCCACTCTTAATTTTCTGTTAATTTCTTTCTTTCTCATCCTCTTTCTCTAAATTGCTTTTGACGTTAAATATATAAACATTTTTTTAATAACTTGCTAGCGTTCCCTCTTCATCACAAATGGTTAAATTGATGTGTTTTGTTTCTCTTTTTTTCCCTGACGAAATGGTTGCATTGTTTTACATCACTTTATTTCCTCCGGAATATCAATGTTTTCTTCGAAACATACGTCAGAAGTATAATGATTTGAATAACATCTGCGTTTAACTTATCTATGTAATACAAAAACATTTCACCAAACTCTGGAATTTATACCTTTATAAGTAGGTTGTAACATCCCTGGCACTTGTGTGAATTTCTGCTACGCTGGTAACTATTTGTTAATTTTTTTCCGTGTTATTTGTACACATTGAACAAATACACATAGAC
>NW_026353899.1:0-404 GCF_001194135.2 Octopus bimaculoides | reverse complement strand
CATACATACATACATACATACATACATACTTACATGCATACATACATACACACTCATGTATGTATAGATTTGACAGAAACTGAAAGTTTGCTGTTTGTGTATGTATGTGTGTGTGCACGTGTGCACATGTGTGTGCATGTGCACGTGTGTGTGTGTGTGCGTGTGCGTGTGCGTGGGCACATGTGTGCGTGTGCGCATGTGTGCCCTTGTCTTGACAACACGTGCTGTCAAGATAAGGGCACACATACATCAATGTTGTTCATTGATCCTTTCATCCTACCATCCATTCATCCGTCTGTCTATCCATCCCTCCATCCATTCATCCTCCTTCCTTCCTTCCGTCATTCAAATAGTCATTCAGTACATACATACATACACACATACATACATACATACATACATAC
>NW_026353898.1:2072-2242 GCF_001194135.2 Octopus bimaculoides | reverse complement strand
AATATTATTGTTACTATGATTGTTGTTGTTGCTGTTATCATTATTATTATAATATTTCCACTGAGGTCAACTTTGTCTTTTATCCTTTCAGGGTTGATTAAATAAGCACCAGTTATGCACTAGGTATTTTTGTAGTCCTATGGTGGTTATTTTATAATAGTTTTCCAGCT
>NW_026353898.1:1825-1997 GCF_001194135.2 Octopus bimaculoides | reverse complement strand
ATTTTGGGTGGTGCATCCTAGATCCTGTCATTATTTTTCTTGTTTTCCTCACCAATGCCTGTATCCCCAGGATTCAATTTTAACTATGATATACACAGACTATGAAACTGGTCCTTTAATAACCCAACAGACATGAATGGTAAATGGTTTAGGAGTGAAATCTCCTAGTTTT
>NW_026353898.1:0-553 GCF_001194135.2 Octopus bimaculoides | reverse complement strand
TATCCATCGGATTTGGAGGTGAGCAAAGGATCAAAGGCAATATTCGCATGTGCTGCCATGACTGATATCATGCAGGACAATGATTTGCAAACCATTTGGTTGAAGGATGGCAAGGCTATAGCCATCGATGATGACAGAATAAGCCAAAACTCCCAGAACAATTCACTGACCATCAGAAGTGTGACCAGAAAGGATGTTGGCCGGTACACGTGCATGGTCACAAATGGAGTGGATAGTGTTAATGCATCAGCATTTCTCTCTGTTAAAGGTAAGTTTATTTTGTATGCTTGTATGTGTGTGTGTTTGCTGTTCCCAACTCCTCAGAGGTGGTGACCACCTATCTTTGAGTACCCGAGATTGAATTTTAACTTACAGGTGTAACTGTCTGGTAAGAATCTTGCTTCCCAGCCACATGGTGCCTGGTTCAGTCCCACTGCATAGCATCTTTGGCAAGTATCTTCTACTATAAAATCCACCCACAAGTCTACTAGGGACATGTGAGTGGATGTGGAAGACATAAACTGAAAAAAGGCTGTCATATATATATATATAA
>NW_026353897.1:0-536 GCF_001194135.2 Octopus bimaculoides | reverse complement strand
CTTCTTCTTCTTCTTCTTCTTCTTCTTCTTCTCAGCAGAAACTAGTCCACGGATGTTGTTTTGCGCCAGGTGGGAGTGCTGAACTCCCTGTTCGAAAATATAAGGACACAGATATTGTGTCGTGTAGCCAGCTAGAAACGATATTCCTTGAGGCTAAACAACAGTAACATTCGTCCCTTCCAGGACAGCCACATTGTGTTGGCAAATAGCCTTTACTTGATATATATTGCGGTTTTTTAAGGAAAAGAGCTTGCAAACCGTATGATGTACGCGCGCACACACACATACACACACAAGCACACACACACACAAATACACACATACACAAACACACACAAACCACAAACACACACACTCACAAATACACGCACACGCAAACATACACACGCATACATAAATACACACATACATACACAAATACGCAAATGCTCATACACACATATACACACGTTGTAAGCTTCACGGGATTGCATGGCTGTTGAATTGTGCCACTGAGAAAACGATTCACCTTTGGCAGAGATTGGTGTGTATTCCCC
>NW_026353896.1:0-285 GCF_001194135.2 Octopus bimaculoides | reverse complement strand
CTTCTTCTTCTTCTTCTTCTTCTTCTTCTTCTTCGCTTCCTCTTCCTCCTCCGCCTCTCCTGTTGATAGAGAGTTACCCTCGAAAATGTCACGTGAAATTCTTCAGCATTAAGAGATTCATTGTCTAAGATAACACGCCTTAGTTTTCGAGCACCATCCGGAGTATTTCAGCGATTCCAAGCAGTGCTGTTTTCTGCAAGTGCTCCACACTTATTGTAGCCCATATTTTTTTCCATATTGCAGCCCCTATTTGTTCCATGTACCATTCTTCTTCTTCTTCTTCTT
>NW_026353895.1:0-220 GCF_001194135.2 Octopus bimaculoides | reverse complement strand
AGGTTTGACACAGGAAATTGTATATTTAGGATATGTAATGAGCAATGCTATAGACTACTGCACGCGTATCGATGAAAATGCAAATAATTCGTTTTATGAAGGGTTATGAAGGCAAAAATGATAACGAATTAAGCATTAAAGCTTAAAATCATCAACTACGCTTCCAGTTAGTAGTTTTATTTTATTTTATTTTATTTTATTTTATTTTATTTTATTTTAT
>NW_026353894.1:217-412 GCF_001194135.2 Octopus bimaculoides | reverse complement strand
AGAATTTACAGATCTGTTTCTTTTTCTCTGTATGACGTGCTTGGGCTTGACACCTGATTGTGTTTGTGTTCACCGTCTTCTTGTCTGCTCTCCTGTCTTTGTCGCTTGGTGTGTTGCTGCGTTGGCTGTATTCACCATGGCCATTGCAGCCCTCAGCAGTGGCTGTGGCTACAGCACTGGTGGCATTTGCCTTGT
>NW_026353894.1:0-207 GCF_001194135.2 Octopus bimaculoides | reverse complement strand
TCACCATGGCCATTGCAGCCCTCAGCAGTGGCTGTGGCTACAGCACTGGTGGCATTTGCCTTGTCTCGGTGGTCCGTTTGGTCCTCTTGAGCCTGAGCACAGTGTGCAGAGTCTTCACTGTCCTTTTTTGTGTTCGTGTCTCTCATAATGCCTTCTGGGAGGTCAAGGTGCGGTTTCACGAGCTCGTAGGAGCGAATGAGCTCCAGT
>NW_026353893.1:0-348 GCF_001194135.2 Octopus bimaculoides | reverse complement strand
ATATATATAGCAAAAGTAATAATTTATAGATATTCTAATGTATTGCTACACACTTTTCCACATATCAAATGTTCCTTACATTCATAATCTTTACTCTTGGGATGATCACAGTACAGTCCGTCGTATCCATTGACATCAGACTATGATCGTAAGAAACATGTAACTTGTGGAAAAGCGCGTAGTGATACATTAAGATATTTATCCTACCATATATGGGCACAGCTCTATACGACCCCATAAAACTGTTATTGCAATTTGGTATCATTAGGCTGTAGCCAGCATAATAAAATAGGACTTTTTATATGCTTACTCAAAAGCGTTTCCCCCAGCAAACTTAAAATATATATA
>NW_026353892.1:0-349 GCF_001194135.2 Octopus bimaculoides | reverse complement strand
TTGTCAGTTGTTTGACCTTAACCAGTTGGGCATGTCCCTTGGTGGCTGATAATATGTGCATCTCTGATCATGAGCAGATGTAGTTGGGGAGCATCATAGCCATGTGCTGAAAGGAATTCTTTGAGGTTTGAATAATTCACCTTTAGAAACATGGGTGTTTTGCTCAACATCTTTAAACAAACCTTATTGAGGGACCTTTTGAGCTGGATGGGCTACTCGACCTGAATAAAATTCTAACTGGGCCCCACCTGCGAGGTCAGGCGCTGTTTATCTTGATATGAGATCACCATGTCGCGCTAATATGGTTGTGATGCATGTGCCTGGTGTACCCTTATCAGAGAGGTAGTCA
>NW_026353891.1:0-175 GCF_001194135.2 Octopus bimaculoides | reverse complement strand
GTGTGTGTATGTGTGTGTGTGTGTGTGTGTGTGTATGTCTCTGTACACGAGTGTTCATGAATGTAAATGCGTTTGTGAGCATATATATGTAGATCACATATATTATATACACGTATGTGTCTATATTTTGAATATATATTTACGTATAAATATATGGTCACACACACATTCACAC
>NW_026353890.1:0-452 GCF_001194135.2 Octopus bimaculoides | reverse complement strand
ATATATATATATATATATATATAGTTGGTGCGTTCATGCATGTGTGTGGGTATATGTTTGCTTTACATCTGACGAAATATTTCATTGGCCGATACTTTTATCTACGTTAATTAGTCACAACTAAATTGTTATTCAATTTCTAGTTTTTCAAAATGTAGTTCGCGCTTCTCCAATTAACTTACACTGAGAATTTGCTGGAAATGTTTGCCATATTGTAACCTTTTACAGATCACTCTTAAATGATTGCAACTTTTTTCTTTACCTTAGCTAGTATGGCATGTAGTATTAGTACGTGTTTTGTATAGATGGCAGGGTTTATTGAAGATTGGAACATATAGAAGATGGAAGTGTTAAGAGAATGTTGTAACGAAATAAACATTTTTCTTTGCAAATGTGCCAGAACTTATATACAGGGTGTCCACAAAGTCTGGGTACATGGGGATTAACACATA
>NW_026353889.1:0-227 GCF_001194135.2 Octopus bimaculoides | reverse complement strand
GTGTGTGTCTGTGTGTTTGCATGTGTGTTTGCGTGTGTTTGCGCGTGTGTATATTTATATGTATGTGAACGTATGTATGTATATGGTTATACATTGTGTACGTATGGAGTGTGTGTGTCTGTCTGTCTGTCTGTGTATGTATGTATGTACGTATGTTTATATGTTTGTATATATGTATGCATGCATGCATGCACGTATGTATGTGTGTGTGAGTGTGTCTATGTGTA
>NW_026353888.1:1446-1972 GCF_001194135.2 Octopus bimaculoides | reverse complement strand
TGACAGTGTTACTTTGACAGTGTTACTTTGACTGTGTTAGTTTACTATGTTAGGTCGACATGTATTGGTTTAGCAGTTGGTAGCTGGACAGTGAATACTGAGTATTGTATCTACGTTTGAGTAGTACAAGGTGCGTTATGTGTTAACATATATTTCTGTTATCTTTAGATAACCACAGCCAACTATTTTATTGTGTAATACCATTTTACACCAGATGTGTAGCACACCCCAAACGTCATAACACCCCAAAACACTCTTCAGCCTCTATCCTCTCATCCTTTCTGTTTTTCAGTCCCCACCCACTTCTGTTTATTTACATCTACACTGAAAGCCCATCTATAAGATTTTGCCAAAATTTTATAATCAAGTCTAGAAGAGCTGTTTCTCTTTAATGGTCAAATATTGTGACAACCTTTAGTTTTTCCTCCTACATGAAACATGTATTAAACTTGCTCTGGCTGATGAATGGCAGTGAGTAATTGAATCGTTAATGAGACACTCAGAGTCCTGTATCGGCCTTTGCCTT
>NW_026353888.1:211-427 GCF_001194135.2 Octopus bimaculoides | reverse complement strand
TAAAACTATATACTTATATATATTTTATACAAATGAACGTTTGCAGGCTGATGTTTTTTGATTGATTATCTTCTCCATTTTCTTCTTTGCCTTATAAATTCTGGGGAAATTTCTGCTTTACCCTCACTCATACCTATTATTCAAGTGCGCTACTGCCTTATAACAGTAAGCATTTGAATATAAATACATAGGTATACATCCAGTAGTATATTGGAT
>NW_026353888.1:0-201 GCF_001194135.2 Octopus bimaculoides | reverse complement strand
ATACATCCAGTAGTATATTGGATATTTATTATCCCTTAGATGGTTGTTTAGCCTCTAACTCATACAGAAGTATATATATTACCCGCGACGACGACCAATCTATTGCACTCAGTAAAAACACTAGTGTAATAGTAATTGGGTATCCTTCTGTCAGTATATTGGATAGATATTATCCCTTAGTGGGTTGGATTCACAACCCCT
>NW_026353887.1:0-804 GCF_001194135.2 Octopus bimaculoides | reverse complement strand
ATATATATATATATATATATATATATATATATATATATATGCATATATATATACATGCATATACATACCCACATGCATATATATATATATATATATATGCATATATAAGTACATGCATATATATACATACGTGTATATATATATATGTATATATGCATGTTGATAACTATATATATGCATCTATATATGCATGTATGTATGATTTGAGTATATGTATTCATGTATGTATGCCTGTGTGTGTGTGTTTGTTTTTTATGCGTGTGTGTGTGCGTGTGCGTACGCACTCCTGTCACTCGGCCAAGTTTAAAGGTTTTTCGCAATGCGACAAACAATATTTTAATTGATGATGATGATTATGATGATGATGATGATGACGGCGACGACGACTGCTGAGTTGCTGTCGATGATGATGATAATGATGATGGCGCTGATTATTTTCACCAACAGTATCATTCTCACCATCAGCTAAGCATTTACTATCAACAGCACCATCACCAATATATTCATTATTAACAAGACCAGGATCGGGGCGAGAAAGCGACCTACAACACATATACGAACGAACATATAAATGCACGCCCACCCATAGACACACACACACACACACATGCACACTCTGACATGTGTATATAAACACACACAACAACTTCCATATGTGCATACATCTACATGTGTAAGCTTGTGGCTGTGTGTACCTTCATCTATTTATCAATATCTATCTATCCATCTCTCTCTCCTCTGTGTGTGTACGTGCATGTGTGTATATGTATATATGCATATATATATATATATATATATATATAT
>NW_026353886.1:0-307 GCF_001194135.2 Octopus bimaculoides | reverse complement strand
TATATTATGGACGATTTAGGGCCAAGTCACGTTTAGTGAAGTATATATATGTATGTATGTATAGTTATTGTTTTCAAATTTTAGCACAAGGCCATCAATTATATTGACCCCAGTACTCAATTGGTACTTATTTTATTAACCCCGAAAGGATGAAAGACAAAGTCAACCTCTGGCTGAATTTGCATTCATAACGTACGGACAGACAAAATGCTGTTAAACATTTTGCCCATCAGGCTAACAATTCTGCCAGCTCACCTTTTATATATATATATATACCTATATATATATATATATATATATATATATA
>NW_026353885.1:0-443 GCF_001194135.2 Octopus bimaculoides | reverse complement strand
CATCATTATCATCATTATTATCACTATATCATAATCTTAATGACCACTGTCATCTTCAATAACAGCTTCGATACCATCATCACCGTAATCGTTATCATCTTTATCATTATCTTCATCATATCTCCACCATTATTGTCATCATCATGATCATCAACACAGTCACTATCATCGTCGTCATCAACATCATGTTCTCCTAGTTATTATAGCATGACTATCAATCTTTCCCCAAACATGACGTTCGTTTAGTGAAAACGGGCTCTTTAAATTTATGGGTTTTCGTGTTGGGCAATTTTCCCCTGCAATTGTCTTGCCAACACACATTAGTCCTTCAGTGACTTTAAAGAAGCACCCTCTGTTTCAAGTATTCAAGAAAAGCTTCTTATCCTCACCCAATCATTTTTAGAGGGCATATATATATATATATATATATATATATATATATA
>NW_026353884.1:0-468 GCF_001194135.2 Octopus bimaculoides | reverse complement strand
GTCTGTCTACAACACACTTTGCTATGAAAATTGCTGATTGACGTACGCATGGTTGTCATGGTAACTGATCGTGGGTTCCATTTCATTCATTCTATTTCACCTCGAGTGATATTAATTTTATATTAATATTTCATATTCTACAAATTTTTACTAACAGATGGAGCGCATCTGTGTGTGCGTGCGAGTACGTGTGTGCGTGTACACGTGTGAGTGTCCGTGCGTGTGATTGTGAACGTGTGTTCTGGGATTCTTAAATCTACGGCTGTCTGCCTGTCCATCCGTCTATCCATCCATCTATCCATCCCTCTCTGTCTATATATCTTTCAGTCTATCTATCTATCTATCTATCTATCTGAGCATGATCCTATAAATCGAGAAAAAAAAGAGAGAGAGAGAGAGAGCACTTTGCTCCTTGCTCAGGTTACCGTGGTCTTTTCCGTAGGCTTTTCTCTCCATGGATAAACCTAA
>NW_026353883.1:0-388 GCF_001194135.2 Octopus bimaculoides | reverse complement strand
TCATCATCACGATTACTACCAACATCACCACCCCCCACACACACACACATTGTCCACGTCTAACACCACCAATACTACCACCACCGCCATATTTTCCCACCAACTGCTAAACCCACGACCACCCTTTAACACCGCCGCTACGACCAGCACCTTGCTACTGCTGTTACAGACTGCCCCATCACCACCTCCGCAACCATCGCCACCCTCACCATTACCGCCACAATTACACTACAATTATTACCACTACCACCGCCACCACTACCACCATTAACATTCCCAACATCACTATTCTCACTAACACCATTAGTAACGCCACCATCACTATTGCTACTACTACGACTCCTTTTGCTCCTCTTACTACTACTACTACTACTGCTGCTGCTGCTGC
>NW_026353882.1:0-273 GCF_001194135.2 Octopus bimaculoides | reverse complement strand
TATACATAATATAGCGGACAAAATAAACTACATCGATTGAAAGGGAATAGTGAACGATTAATCGTTAATAATCGATAAAAGATATCAATAATTGATAATAAAGGGTATTCGTGTTAGCCCTGAAGAGATCTCTACCTTTTGAATTCATAATGCAATTGTTAATTGTAAAATGAACGAAGGTGGATATTGAAACGATCGTAGGCCTCATATAATCGACAGTTATATTGAAGTTAAGATGATAAAGTGTAACTCTATAATGTTGTATTCCACTTT
>NW_026353881.1:0-524 GCF_001194135.2 Octopus bimaculoides | reverse complement strand
AAGCTGAACATAAGAAGCATCAGTTGTGGTGTGCAAGAGAGACGATTGCCTGGCATGGACATGTGGTGAGAATCGATGAGGATAGCTGCGTGAAAAAGTGCCACACCCTAACAGTTGAGGGAACCCGTGGAAGAGGTAGGCCCAGGAATACCTGGGCTGAGGTGGTTAGGCAAGACCTTCGAACATTGGGCCTCACCGAGGCAATTTCTACTGACCGAGACCTTTGGGAATGTGCAGTGCGTGAGAAGACCAAGCAAGCCAAGTGAGATCGTTTCCAGTGACCCTGGACTGGCTCTTGTGCGGGTGGCACATGAGATGCAACATTCTGAGCATGACCATTGCCAGTACCGCCTGACTGGCCTTCATAGGATTTTCGAGCGAGATCGTTGCCAGTGCCCCTGGACTGGCTCTTGTGCGGGTGGCACATAAGACACCATTTTGAGCGTGGCCGTTGCCAGTACCACGTGACTGGCACTCGTGTGGGTGACACGTAAAAGCACCCACTACACTCTCTGAGTGGTTGG
>NW_026353880.1:0-270 GCF_001194135.2 Octopus bimaculoides | reverse complement strand
GCTTTCGTTCCAGCACACGATCTCAGATCAGGTCACTTGCTATGCAAGTAATTCTCCGTAATAATAATAATAATAATGGTTTGGAATGTTATACTGAATTTTACCTGTAAGGTTGGAATTATAATTTATTCTCTATTATTATTATTATTATTATTATTATTATTATTATTATAGATCGCTGACCACTACATTTATATTTTTTTCTCCTTGTTTCTCTCCCTATTTCTTTGTGTTCCTTTCAGTTGAAGAGCGTAGCTCGAAACGTCAAAG
>NW_026353879.1:0-298 GCF_001194135.2 Octopus bimaculoides | reverse complement strand
TGTATGCATGTATGTATGTATGTATCTATCTATCTATCTATCTATCTTCTTATTTGTCTGTTTAGCCAATATTTATTTATTCATATTATTATTGTCTTTCGTCCAATGTTTTCTTTGTCTGTTAAGCCTGATACCTTCTTATCTGTATATTTATCTGTCTATCTATATATTTATATAGATGTCTATTAATCTAGCGAGTCATCTATCTATTTATTTGTTGATCTATTTTACATTCTATCTAACTGACTATCTAACTTTTTATCAATGTATCTAATATTTATTTGTGCGTTATATAATT
>NW_026353878.1:0-226 GCF_001194135.2 Octopus bimaculoides | reverse complement strand
TATATATATATATATATTGATATATATACATACATATATACATACATACATGTATATGCATACAAACACATACGCATGCTGGTAGAAGGTGAGAGAGTGAAATAGTTATTAATTAATAGAAGCTAAATTGAAATATTGTTTGATGGAGAGGGAAAGAGAGAGAGAGAGAGAGAGAAAGGTGAATGGATAGATAGATAGATAGATAGATAGATAGATAGATAGATAG
>NW_026353877.1:0-453 GCF_001194135.2 Octopus bimaculoides | reverse complement strand
ACATAATTTTTCACGTCTGACCGCATAGCCTTTTCCGTTTGTTTTCCTGTATTGTTTTCTTTTCTATTTGTTTCCCTGTCTTGTTTTTTGTCCGCCACTACATTCCTCCATGGCACAGGTTTAATTTGTGTATACAAATTTAATTTGCGGTCCATGGGAAGAGCCGTTTTAACGATGCGTCCTGCCCAACTCTTCGAAACGCCGGTGTTAAAACGGAGGTAGCTGATGAAGGAAAATGTTCTCTATGTGGCTTGTGTGTTTTCTGTACTCTGGTTATTATTATTTTCTTGTCTACGTTTTGTTTGCAATGTCTTGTACCCAGATATGCACCTATATATACAGGTAGACGTAGGTATGCACATACCAGTACGTATATATGCATATACTAATTTATTATTTGTTTTATATATATGTAGTGAAACTACCTACCGCCATTAGATACAAAACTACTAT
>NW_026353876.1:0-546 GCF_001194135.2 Octopus bimaculoides | reverse complement strand
GTGTGTGTGTGTGTGTGTGTGTGTGTGTGTGTGTGTGTGTGTGTCGCTATTTATTTTGTCCTGTTTATTGTGAACGCTTGCCTTTTATAGTTTTATCATGTTTTATTCTGATGTTTCATGTCCATGATGCAATCATCTGGGAAGCCTTCTCGTATTCTGTATTTGATATATCTTTTTGTGTTTGTTTATTAAGAATTTGTTTGTTTAAAATTGTCGACGATATTAATGAGATTTGTAATACGAGTGGAACGAACGATAATTAAAAGCACATATTGTAGTGTTCATTCTTTTGCTTTGTATTTTTTTCTTTACTAGTTTCAGTCACTGAAACGCGACCATGCGGGAGCGTTATCGCGAAGGGTTTGGTCGATCAAATGCCCCCATCCCAATCTCATTATTTTATTTCCTTTTGAATGTGGTACTTAATCAATCGATTTCTTTTCTTTGGCTGCTCCACTAACAGTATTTGGGAGACGGATACAAGCAAAAAGACGTATGCCCGACCTACATATGTTGTGTGCATTAATATATATATATATATATATA
>NW_026353875.1:26201-27920 GCF_001194135.2 Octopus bimaculoides | reverse complement strand
ATTATTATTATTATTATTATTATTATTATTATTAAGGAGGCGAGCTAGCAGAGTGGTTGGCATGCCAGGCTAAGTGCTTAGCGGCATTTCATCTGTCTTTACATTCTGAGTTCAAATTTTGCCGAGGTTGACTTTGCTTTTCATACTTTCGGGGTCGATAAAATAAGTACCACTCATGTACTACGGTCGATGTAATCGACTGTATCCCATGCCCAAAAGTTCAAGCCTTGTGCCTTTAGTAGAAAAAATTATTATTATTATTATTATTAGTCAAGACGAAGAGCGCGATTCGATTGTAATTGGTATTTTATTGGTTGTACGATATTTCGACAGTACGTCTGTCTTTGTCAAGTTCAAAACAAAAGGTGATTAAAAATTCAAAATTACAGAAATTCAAACGTAAAGTATGAACGAGAGCAACCAGCGTCCACACGTTGATGGAATGATATCATCAGTTTTTAAGTTCCATCAACGTGTGGACCCTGCTTGCTCTCGTTCATACTTTACGTTTAAATGTCTATAATTTTGAATTTTTATCACTTCTTATTTTGAACTTGACAAAGACAGACGTACTGTCGAAATATCGTTCAACTAATAAAATATCTTACGATCGAATCGCGCTCTTCGTCTTGACTATAATATTATTATTATTATTATTATTATCATTATTAATATTATTATTATTATTATTATTATTATCATTATTAATATTATTATTATTATTATTATTATTATTATTATTATTATTATTATTATTATTATTATTATTATTATTATTATTATTGAGTAAGAGAGCAGTGCATGCCATCAAAGTGACATTGGAGTAAAATATGCGAAGGCCAGTATATTCATCATGATTACCCGTTTGATAAGGGTACACCAGGTACATGCATCACAACCATATGTGTGAGACATGATGACTTCATATCAAGATAAACAGCGCATGACCTTGCAAGTGGGGCTCAGTTAGAATTTGCTTCAGATTGAATAGACCGTTCCACTCAAAAGGTCCTTGGATAAGAGTTGTTTAAGGATGTTGAACGAATCACTCATGCATTAACTAATCATTGTATTCTAATTTCCTTCACTTTTCATTGAATAGCAGATGAACAACTATCTTTCCAAACAGACACTATACAGGCTACGTTTCAGAATTTTTGGGATAAAGTTTTCAGAAATAACCCAATAGATTTACCATTAATTCCGTGAAATATTCACGGGTCCCGCTAGTCATGTATAATTTTTCTTGAGAGAGTTCAAGCCGTTTGCTAAGAAAGCGACAAGATTTTTTTTTCAGTTAAGAGAGTTCTTGGTGTCTGTGAATATGTGGTTGAGTTGATGTTCTGGTCGAACTATCGATGAACACACCTAAGTGTGTGCATCTATTCATACAAAAATCTCACATAGAGAATTTTTGGTAATGTCTTACAAACCTTCACTGTGCCACGAATAGATTGGATTTGGAGAATCCGCCTCAGTTTTCTTTTGCGTTTTTTTTTTCGTGAAACTGAGTATTTCTAGGTTTTTGTGCGAATTTGTTGGTACATAACCTAATGCATTTATGATGATAGGTACAAATGAAAATGTATGTACATATGTAAGTACGTATGTACATATGTATGTATGTATGTATGTATGTATGTATGTATCTATCTATATGTCTATCTGTCTGTCTGTCTGTATGTCTGTCTATTGAGCTAACCATCCATCAATCCATCC
>NW_026353875.1:24452-25099 GCF_001194135.2 Octopus bimaculoides | reverse complement strand
GAGCTTCTTTCAGTTTCCGTCTACCAAATGCACTTACAAGGCTTTGGTTGGCCCGAGGCTATAATAGAAGACACTTGCCCAAGGTGCCACGCAGTGGGACTGAACCCGGAACCATGTGGTTGGTAAGCACACACACACACACACACACACACACACACACATATATATATATATATTAAAAAAAAAACGGCCATCGATGAATGAGTTGGCAATAGCGATGGTGATGGTGTTGGTGGAGTTGGTGATGATGGCGTTCTTGTTGTTCGTGGTGGTTGTGGTGGTGTTGGTGATAGACGGTGCTGATGTGGAGACCAGGCGGGAGGGTTAATGATTGATATACCCTGCTGTATTGTACTGAGCAGCATTGTACAACTATGAGGTCACTTATTGATAAATAATAACCGTCAGTGGATTTTACCTGTACGTACAGCAGACACAGATATCAGTAAATACATGCAAGTATATTTGAATGCGCACGCGTGTGTGTGTGTATGTAAGTATGTATGTTTGCATGTTTGTATGTAACAATGTATGTATGAATTGATGGATGAATAGATGGATAACTGCATAGGTGCTCATGCGTACCTTTCTAATCATATCTGATGGAAGTATAAACACGTTGATATATATATATATATATATATATA
>NW_026353875.1:22953-23876 GCF_001194135.2 Octopus bimaculoides | reverse complement strand
CGACGCTCTTCCGATCTGTTTATGTATAAGCGCTTATATATATATGTATGTACATATATGTGTGTATGTGTATATATGTATATATATATATGTGTGTGTGCGAGTGTGTATACATATGTGTATATAGGAAGAGAAAGATTGAGATTGAGAGACAGATTACACATAATATTTAGTTCACACGTATACGCTTATGAGTGTTTATATGGATAACTATATGTATGCATGTATATATATATATATATATATGTGTGTGTGTGTGTGTTTGTATGTCTGTATACCTATCTGTCACGTACACAGTCACGTACACACTCCACACACATATATACACTCTCATACACAAAGATACATAAATAATCCCCTCATATACTTATATAATATTAACTGTGATGTTAATGTATATATACACCGGAAACCATACTAAGTGCCACCGGAAGTGCATGCTAACACAAACAACATCTAGTATATGTACATAAACTTTAAACATAACGTATGAGTGTAGGCATATACAGAGCGTTATGTAATATATATTCATGTGTAAAATTATATATCATTATACATCTATATATTCTCTTTTGCTTGCTGTTTTTTGATTAAGATTTTGTTGCCAACTGCGTATGCAAGTGAATTTGATAATACATACATACATACATATTTCACCTTTCTGAATTCTTATACCACAAATAGCATGTACTCTCTCTCCCTCTCTCTCTTTGTATAGTCTGTCTACTTGTCTGTCTGCCTGTCTGCCTGCCTGCCTGTCTGAATATCTGTCTGAATATCTGTCTGTCTGTCTATCTTCTGTGTGTGTGTGTGTGTGTGTGTGTGTGTGTGTGTGCGTGTGTGTGTATGTGTGTATATATGTATACATATATATATATGTATATATATATGCATATATATATATATGTATATATATATATATA
>NW_026353875.1:18802-20054 GCF_001194135.2 Octopus bimaculoides | reverse complement strand
AGAGAGAGAGAGAGAGAGAGAGAGAGAGAGAGAGAGAGAGAGAGAGAGAGAGAGATAGATAGATAGATAGAGAGAGAGAGAGAGAGAGAGAAACGGAGGAAGGTGGGAGAAGAGAGGGAGAAAGAGACAGACAGACCAAGAGATAGAGAGAAGACATGCAGACAGAAAGAGAGAGAGAGAGAGAGAGAGAAACGGAGGAAGGAGTGAGGAGAGAGAGAGAAGAGAGAAAGAGAAAGAGACATAGGGAGAGAGAAAAGATAGAGAAAGAGACATAGGGAGAGAGAAGAGAGAGAGAAAGAGACATAGGGAGAGAAAGAGACAATGAGAGAGAGAGAGAGATCATATGTGTTTACGGTAGATTGTACACGCTATTGAGCTGACACTGATGAATTACTGGTACTAAGTTTAACGATACTCCATCAGTAAATGTGAAAGGAAGAAAATTAAATAAAAATGTTTCGAATTTTGGCACAAGGCCAGCAATTTTAGGGCAGAGTGCAAGTTGATTTCATCGACCCCAGGGTTCAACTGGTACTTATTTTATCGAACCCAAAACGATGACAAGTAAAGTTAATCTTTGCGGTAGTTGAACTCAGAAAACAAAGAGCCGGAAGAAGTGCTGCTTTGCAGTTTGTCCGGCGCTCTTATGATATTGCCAGCTTGCAACCAAGAACGATAAAATAAAAGACAAGGACGATTCTGGTGTGATTCGAACGTAGAAAACGTGGCACTGAATAACAAACTTCGCAACACATCGAGCTTGATTTTTAATGCAGTCCTGGATTATATTCGAGGGAGGAGGAACTGGGAGTTGTGATGTTCATGCTTAATTAACTGAACCGAGTCGTATATAATGTATGTATGATGCAGTTCATCAATTCTTGGGAGGGTTTAGGTGCCAAGTGCAAACCACCCAAACATCTGCGTAAGAAGCTCAAGCATATCGGAATTGAGACTTGCATTGTTGATCTGCAGAAAATTGAGACTTGAGATTTTGAGTAAATTTTTGGTCACCAAATCTGAAGGCAACATCCCCGCGAACTATTGTAGCATGTAATAGTTTTAATAATAATAATAATAATAATAATAATAATAATAATAATAATAATAATAATAATAATAATATTATTGACGTATCTGTCAAGACCTACCAAAAACTGAGCAAATATAAAGATCTTGAAATAGAAATTAGCAAAATGTGGAACCTGAAGACTAAAACAATACCTATTGTCATAGGTGCCCTGGGAATGAC
>NW_026353875.1:16515-18233 GCF_001194135.2 Octopus bimaculoides | reverse complement strand
TGTGATGTTCATGCTTAATTAACTGAACCGAGTCGTATATAATGTATGTATGATGCAGTTCATCAATTCTTGGGAGGGTTTAGGTGCCAAGTGCAAACCACCCAAACATCTGCGTAAGAAGCTCAAGCATATCGGAATTGAGACTTGCATTGTTGATCTGCAGAAAATTGAGACTTGAGATTTTGAGTAAATTTTTGGTCACCAAATCTGAAGGCAACATCCCCGCGAACTATTGTAGCATGTAATAGTTTTAATAATAATAAGCTGTTTATCTTGATATGAGATCACCATGTCGCGCACATATGGTTGTGATGCATGTGCCTGGTGTACCCTTATCAGACGGGTAGTCATGATGGGTATACTGTGCTTCGTATATTTGTACCCCAGTGTAATTTGATGGCATGCAATGCTCTCTCACTCAATAATAATAATAGTAATTTCCTGTTTCTTTTGTTTATTATTTTTTCATTTTTTTCTTATTTTTCTTTCCCTTTTCTTTCTTTCTCCCCCTTTTTTCTACCACATGACTTTGTAACTGAACAATCTGGTGCGTTTATTTAAATTGCCTACCAATGTATACAGTGAGTTTCTTTGCCCTAGTTGTCGGGAAGACACTTGGCAAGAGATGGAAACAAAATTGAAAGATAATAATAATAATAATAATAATAATAATAATAATAATAATAATAATAATAATAATAATAATAATAATAATAATAATAACGACGATGATGATAATAATAGTAATAATAATAATAATAATAATAATGATAATAAGAATAATAATGATTATAATAATAGTAATAATAAAAAAATAATAATAATGATAATAAGAATAATGATGATGATAATAATAGTAATAATAATAATAATAATAATAATAATAATAATAATAATAATAATAATAATAATAATAATAAGTAATAATAATAATAATAATACTAATAATAATAATATTAGACCGTAATGAGTCGAAATAAGGAAAAGAATCACTATCCTCTGGGATATTGCAGAACGATCCAGGCTAATCGACCAGACATAGTCATTAAAGACGGAGAAAATACTTGTAGAGTAATAGATGTAAATGTTACCACTGATAAAAATATATCCCGAAAAGAATTTAACAAATTAAGTAAATATAAGGACCTGGAAATTGAAATACAAAAGATATGGCATCTTAAAGCGAGAACTGTTCGTGTTATTGTGGGTTCCCTAGGCATGATAAAAAAGGGGTGTCAGAAACATCTAGATAATACCCCAGGAGATATTATCCCCAAAACTGCTCTGCTGGGGGCAGTTAGGATTTTGAGATTGGTACTTGGATGTTGAATGTCTTCCACGATAATTAACAACCAAATAGCAAATATCAAAGTTTATAATGTGCGGAAAGAGACCCCGTGAGACCCCTGACAACAGGCTGCTGGCTGCTCTCACAGAAACAACCAGAGCAAGCAAGACCGAGCGCACTGAGAAGTAAAATAATAATAATAATAATAATAATAATAATAATAATAATAATAATAATAATAATAATAATAGTTTATATAAAGGACTGGTAACTCAGCAGAAATGTGATAGATAGAGAGATGAGTTCTTAACTTTTGTATACGATTGCCGCAATCCATCACTAAGGTAAACATAGCTGACGTAATCCATCACCATGGCCAACTTAATGACAAAAAGCGCAGCTCGAAAGTAACTTATTTATTGGTCCTTTG
>NW_026353875.1:14498-16280 GCF_001194135.2 Octopus bimaculoides | reverse complement strand
TATACAAAAATATAATAATAATAATAATAATAATAATAATAATAATAATAGTAATAATAATAATAGTAATAATAATAATAATAATAATAATAATAATAATAATAATACTAATAATAATAATAATAATAATAATAATAATAATAATAATAATAATAATAATAATAATTTACCAAGGTTAGAAAATAATGATACAAGAAAACAAGAAAATGAAAGGAAAGAGATAACAACAACAACAAAAATGTAGAGAGAAAATAAGAAAAGAACGAAAACAATATATGGGCAAAAAGCTGTTTAAAATGTTATTTGTCCACAATGATAATAATATATTTAGTTAACAATGCTCTTGAACTGTTTATATGTTTGTAATATTCAATGACCGAATTCAGTCGCCATCTTTAGTGCTACTAATTGCGGATGTGTTACGTCCATTTCCGCTTCCGCCGTCCCACTCGTCTCGAGTTTGATCACAGTCCGTCGGTGTGGACTTGTCGCTGCTGTTTTTTTCTGGTATCTTCGAAGAGAACTGAGCGCTCTCCATGGTTATAGTACGATAGGGATGCAAAGAAAATGGCGTGGCTAATATTCCGGGGATCGACGTTGGAATGGCACTTAGACTTTGATAAGCCAGCTGCGAAGGAGCGCTGAGAAGATCGGCAGCCGAGCGCGCTTGATGGTGTGGTATAAAGGGGTTCCGGAAAACGTCGGGCGTGAAAGCCGAAATGTGGGGCGTGAAGGCCGAGTGAAGCCCGTTAAAGGCCGTGAGTGGGGACAGAGGTGTGAAGGCCGACTTGACACTCCCAAAAGTTAACTTCTGGCGGTCGACAGGCCGGAAGGACGAGCTGTTGATATAAGGGTGTTGATGTATAGACGCTTGGTGCTGTTGCGTGTGGTGGTGATGATGATGATGATGGTGCTGTTGTTGGGTGTGGTTTATGTCGTGTCGGTCGCGTCGGTGGTGCTGGTGGTGTTGGTGCTGTTGTTGTTGTTGCTGTTGTTGCTGCTGATGCTGAGCGACCAGGGTGTCTTGTGCAGACAGGAAATGTTCTATGGCCTTTACAAGATCTCCATTGCAGCCTTGCAACACCAATTCTAAAACGGATTTACGCTGAAGAGGAAACACTCTTTCGAGGATTTCCAGATTTGTTAAGCGACCCGGTCTGAATGCTGTCGGCATTGCGTACGACTGTCGCACGTGATCACTGTTCGACGAACCTATGGACAATTTGTTGGCAGATAATTTCGATCTGTTCGTTAATTCGGCAGCCATTTTGTGTGCAGTGGTAGTTGTTGCCGCTGAAGAAAAGGCTTCTTGGCTGTGATCACTGGAGCTGTCTACCTCTGATCCGCGAAGATCTGGAATTAAACAGAACGAAACAAATAAAGAAATAAATTAGAAAATAAAGAGAAGAATGGAAAAACAGAATTCAAATAAAAACAAACAACAAAAATATACTCATAGGAGCAAGCAAACCATTTCTCAACATATGAAACTATTAGTAGCACTTAAAGACATGTATTGTGTCCTTTAAACATATGTATGTGTATATGAGTGTGTGTGTGCGCGCGCGCGCGCGTATTGTTGGTAGTCAGATGGAAGCGAACTAGCCGAAACTTTGAAGTCACACTCAACAAAATTTATATATATATATATATATATAGTCAGTCTGTTAAAGTCTGTCATACCGGCCATGACGAAGGGAAATAGCCCTGAAACTCGAGTCGCCTTTATATATATATATATTTATATTTATATATTTATATATTTGATCCTTTATATTGAAC
>NW_026353875.1:11106-11940 GCF_001194135.2 Octopus bimaculoides | reverse complement strand
CATATATAAAAAGATATCTTTCTTAAATCTTTCACAGCCTTGGATTTTTATCTCATTCTGTTAATTTTTATAAAGATATATAAATAGTGGGCACCTGTTTTCTGTTGGCCCCATAATAGCTAAAACAAATTAAAGGACAGGAAATCTCCCATGTGTATATATGTGCGTGTGTGTGTGTGTGTGTGTGTGTGTGTGTGTGTAGATGCGCGCGCGTATACATGTATATAAGTGTGTATATCTATCTATATATGTGTATGTATGTGTATATATATATATATATATATGTACATACATATGTATATTTATATATGTATCTATATATACACACACACACACACGTTGTGTGTGTGTGTGTGTGTGTACAGTTAGATATACGACAGTTACTGTATGAGTTAGAGCTCCACCTAGATTGCCGTTATGCACTCAACTTCCATTATAGCGGTTAGTCGAACACTGTATTTAGCAATGTTACAAGTTATGATATACAGAGAATATATAAGGGAAAATTACGATAAACACAAGTATAACTGCAACGGCGAAACGTACGTTGCAATTAATGATTTTTACTTGTGTCTATCTTAATTTTCCCCGATGAATATATCTATGTATGTTATAAGGTGGCTTTATTTTTATTTCTTACCAATGGAGAAAAAGGCAGTTTTTAACCTAGGTCCAAGGCTCCTTCATTGGAATTTCAACAACATCAACGGGGTATTTCTTCATGTATGTGTGAATGTGTGCAATATCTGGAGTGATGCGTATATTTCTATACTTTGGTTTATGTAAGTATTCTCATGCATGACTAGACATGCGTATATATATATATATATATAT
>NW_026353875.1:9778-10328 GCF_001194135.2 Octopus bimaculoides | reverse complement strand
TGTGGTTGGGAAGCAAGACTCTTACCACGCAGCGACGCACATTAATTTACACACACACACACACACACACACATAGACTGTCATGTATGCACTCATGTACACGCGCACAGTTCTATATCTCCTTTTCTTATTTCGTTCTGAGTTCAAATTCCGCCGAGGTCGACTTTGCCTTTCATCCTTTCGGGGTCGATAAATTAAGTACCATTTTCGTTCTGGGGTCGATCTAATCGACTGGCCCCTCCCCAAAAATTTCGGGCCTTGTTCCTGGGGTAACATTTAATTCTACATACAAGCACACTCACATGCATATACACCCAGCTTGGATGTCAACTCTCTGTGTCCCTCTCTCTTTATATATGCATACGTACACACACACACACACACACACACACTTGCATAAGTATACAGCGATGTAAATGCAGATACCAAGACCGAGGCACACACAAACGTACATAGACGCACACTCACTAACAATGACGTTACATAAACATATTTAAACACACACACACATACACACACACACACACACACACACACACACACACACACA
>NW_026353875.1:7407-9099 GCF_001194135.2 Octopus bimaculoides | reverse complement strand
TTCCCTTCATGGCAGAATTAATAGTCAAGGCTATTTAAGCATTTTATCTTATCAAATTCATCCTAAGTTTGCGGAACTGTTTCAGGAGGGAAACATAATCTTTCAGGATGATAATGCACCAATTCACACAGCTAAAGTGGTTATTGAATAGCACGAGGAACATTCTAGTGAAGTTGAACACCTTATCTGGCCACCACAGTCCCCAGATCTCAACATTACTGAACATTTATGGTGCATTTTAGAAAAACAGGTAAGGAGTCGATATGCTCCACCATCATCACTACAAGAACTGGAGACTGTTTTAGATGAAGAATGGACAAAAATTCTTTTGGAAACAATTCAAACTTTGTAGGAGTCCATACCTCGTAGACTTCAAGCTGTAATTACTGCCAAAGGCGGTCCTACCCCATATTAAAATAAATTTGTTTGAAATTTTAAGGTGTTTCCATTATTTTGTCCAACCCTTGTAGAAAAAACTCAGAAGCTTCTGACAGCATTCTAAAATCATCACCTTAAGACATATCGTATTCGATGGCATATAAGATGCATTTCTTTTTCCCGAATGATATGTCTCAGAAAGTCACTCCAGGTCCTATAAACGAAGTTGAGCCTCCCATAAGCTTTAATGCAGCAAAATATTTTACCTCCTGAAAACGCGGTGCTGAATTTGAGGTGCGTCTTCATGTTGGTGCGTCATTTATGCCATTAAATACGGTGAATAAAATAAAATATACCTATTCTGCACGTAATGAGGGTGGGGCTGATACACACACACATATAAAAATAAACTACTACAAAATAACAACAGCAGGACTAGGAAAATACTGAGAAGCAAATAAAAAGGAAGCTGTTAACCATAATAAGGAAAAAAATAAGACATAGCAAAGTGTCTTTCCTTTCTATATGAGGAAATGATGAACTACAAACAGGAAACTAACTACACTGAAATAAAATATTTAGACAAGGACGAAAAAACTGTAAAGGTTATAAAAACAAGTCAAAATAAAAATGGAATTCCTATATGTACTGAAAACTAATATGGAGAGAAATACCACAACATGGCCACTATGTCATTATAATAATGGTTTCCCATTTGGAAACAAGGCCAGTAATTTTAGTGTAAGTGGGGTCAGTGTGTGGCATCGACATTAGTGGTCGCCTGGTATTTTATCGACACCGGAAGAATGAAAGGCAATGTTAACATCGGCATGATTTGAATTCCCAACGTAAAACGTACTTTTTAAAATTGTATCCTACTTCAGAACAGATGACAAATTAAACCAGGGATACATTCGGTTATATTGATCCTCGAAAGACGAACGGCTAAGTTGAAACTAGCACAATTTAAACCCAGAACACGAGGAAAATGCAAAAAAACATCTTTCTCTGCCGTTCTACCGGATCTGTTTAGCATAGTATGATGGGATTGAAATGAAATAATCGACACCAGCACCGATTTTGAAGCCTGGTACTTATTCTATTGGTATCTTTTGCCGAACCGCAAAGTTAGGACATAAAGAAGCCAACATCGGTTATCATACTCCCACACACATGCATATGTATTCGTATAAGTATATAAGCATATATATATATATATATATGCTGTATATATATATATATGTATGTGTGTGTGTGTGTGTGTATGTGTGTGTATATATATATATATATATATATATATATATATATATATAT
>NW_026353875.1:5388-7041 GCF_001194135.2 Octopus bimaculoides | reverse complement strand
TATATATGTATATATATATATGCGTGCGCGCACCTGTGTGTGCGAGTGTTTGTTTTAATGTCTCCTTGCCTCTTTTGGCAATGGTAGTAGCCAAATGTCACTGTCATGCAAGAGGTATTCTTTGTTTCCAATCTATCAAGTAAACTTGTATGAGCATGGTCACAATATTGCTTGAAACTAGGTGAGTGTTGGTGACAGTAAAGGCATCCAGCCATACAAAATGTGTCTGATCCATGCAAGCATGGAAACATGGATGATTCACACACACACATATATATATATATATATATATATATATATATGTGTGTGTGTGTGTGTGTGTGTGTGTGTGTGTGTGTGTGTGTGTGTGTGTGTGTGTAGCCGATATTTTCAACAAAGACGTTACGATGGTAACGTCTTTGTTGAAAATATCGGCTTCACTTTTTGCGTATATACATATACTCGTATTTACTCGATTGCTGACGAAATGAATACAAAATTCTTTACGTACCCAAGATACTCAGAGCTAGACACTCTCGTGTTGTGAGAAAACGTAAAAGATATATAAATGATGATGAAGATGGTGATGATGATGATGATGATGGTGATGATTATGATGATGATGATGATGAATATCTAAATATATATACATTTTTTTGCAGTTATACAAGGTCAAACCTTATCTAATATCTACATATAATACACACACACACACACATACATGAATGTCTGCATGTATATATATATATGTATATATATACATGCATGTGTGTGTGTATGTATGTATGTATATACGTATATATATGCATATATGTATGCATATATCTATATATCTATATCTATCAAGCTATATATATACATACATACATACATATATATATATATATATATATATATATATATATATATATATATATATATATATATATATATACATATGTGTATGTATATATATACAGACATACACGTATGTCAGTATGAATGTATGCATGTATGCATATGTTTGTATGTGTATGCATGTACGTATGTATATCTATGTACTTATATTTATATATTTATATGCGCATGAGCATATCTATGTAGCTACATTCGCTAGGTAAATATATAAATACTTGACAATTAAGATATACGTACTTATACATATATAACGTTGATCAACAACAATTGTTAACAAAGGCAAAATATACCAAATCATAATGAATTGGAACTCACTTTGTATAAACTAAGGACAAAGTTAATACGCCATAACCAGACATTGTCGTTATAGATTTAAAAAGAAAACAAGGAAATACTATATTCTATTGATAAGTATCTCTTATCTTTTACCTGTTTTAGTGATTAGACTGCGACCATGCTGCAGTACCGCTTTGAAGAAATTTTAGTCTAATGAATCAACCCCAATACTTATTTTTCTAAGCTTGTTATTTATTCTGTTATCTATTCCCAGAGGGACGAATGCTAAAGTATACCTTGGAGTCAGAAATTAAAGGGCCTGAAGAAATGAAAGATTAATTGTACGCATTGCTTTCCATAGATTTTTTTTAAAGACACGCTCCTTCTATAGAAATTTACTTGTATGTTTATTATGTATAGAAGACAGTCGGGGTGTGGTGTTCTTTATAAATTATCTCTGTTGGTTGATATCCCATCATAACCACCTCCCCCCCCCCCCCC
>NW_026353875.1:4794-5360 GCF_001194135.2 Octopus bimaculoides | reverse complement strand
GCCATCACCATCATCACCTCCGTCACGCCCGTCACTGCTATCATTGTCACCATTACTTAGCAGTGATAGAGATGACGATGATGATGATGAAGACGACGACAACGATAAAGACGGCGATGTTGATGATGATTTTGGTGATGATGATGATGCGGGTGGTGTTATCTAGTGCAACGAAAATCTGGCTTATTTAAACAAGCGCTGACTAGCCGCTACACACACGCACGTACGCACGCAAACACACACAAACACACACGCGCACACGCACAAACACACAAACACAAACCCGCACGTACACACGCAAACACACACACATACACACACACACAAAACTCACACACAAACAAACACACACACACACACACAAATACAGACACACACAAACATACACACACAAACACACACACGCACACACACACACACGCACAAACACAAACACACACACAAACACACACACACAAACACACGCACACAAACACACACATGCATGCACAAACATACACACACACAAACACATACACATGCGCACACACACGTACCCAAAGTTCATCCGCCTGACGACAATTATC
>NW_026353875.1:4109-4784 GCF_001194135.2 Octopus bimaculoides | reverse complement strand
ATACACATGCGCACACACACGTACCCAAAGTTCATCCGCCTGACGACAATTATCTACGCTGACATGAAACTTAGAATCATTGACTTGACTTTTACTAGTTTATCGACCTTGATAGGAATTTGACTCTGGTGGAATTTGAACTCGGAACGTAAAGACATACGAAATGCCGTGAAGCATTTTGCCCGGCGTGCTAACAATTCTGCCAGCTCACCGCCTTATGGCAACTAAGTAACAATCAATCATAGAGTATAGAGTAGCGTTTTTTTCTACTATAGCCTCGGGCCGACCAAAGCCTTGTATGCGGACTTGGTCGACGGAAACCGAAAGAAAGAAGCCCGTCGTATATATGACCTCGCACATCAGCAAGGTCATGGAACGAATAGTCAGAAGAAAACTAATCGCCTTCCTTGAAGAAAATGACTTGCTGCCTGACACCCAACATGGTTTCCGACCAGGAAGAAGCTGCCTGACTCAGCTCTTACAACACTATGACTGGGTGCTGAAACAGCTACTTAACTACTCAAATGTGGAAGTGATATATCTCGACTTTGCAAAGGCCTTTGATAAAGTCGATCATGGAATGATATGTCACAAACTGCGTGATCTCGGCATAGTTGGAAAATTGGGAGAATGGCTTCATGACTTTCTGAAGGATAGAAGTCAGGTGGTAGTAGC
>NW_026353875.1:1835-2353 GCF_001194135.2 Octopus bimaculoides | reverse complement strand
GTGTGTGTGTGTGTGTGTGTGTGTGTGTGTGTGTGTGCTGATATAAAACGACGTCAGAGTGAGTACGAGCGCAAGCGTGTGTTTACGTCCGCGCTTGTACATATTAATTCTGCACCTTAAGACACATACGTGTATATATGTGTACGGGCGTGTGTATGTATGTATGTATGTATGTATGTCTGTGTGTATGTATGCATGTATGTATGTATGTGTGCACGCCTGTTTATGCCTGTGTTTGTGTATGTGTATGTGTATATGTGTGCGTGTGTGTGTGTGAGTGCACGTGTGTATGTGTGTGCGTGTGTGTGTGGATGTGTGAGGATGTGTGTGTGCTTGTACATGTTATTCAATTCTCTAACTCCATGTTTATATGTACGTTAGATGTATATTTATATACAAACACATAGGCACACACCTAAGCCCTAAACAGCCGCATACACACACACAACCACACGCACGCACGCACACACACACACACACACACACACACACACACACACACACACACACACACACAC
>NW_026353875.1:0-578 GCF_001194135.2 Octopus bimaculoides | reverse complement strand
TATATATACATATATATGTATATACATATACATGTATATACATATACACATACTTGCGTGTAGGTATGTATGCACATGTGAGGTCGCATAACCTAGTGGTAAGGGTGTTGCACCCACGATCGCTAGATCGTGGTTTCAATTCCCAGACTGGGTTGCGCATTGTGTTCTTCACCAAAACACTTCATCTCACGTTGCTCTGCGATCACTTTGACACCGAGCCTAACATGTGGTACACAATGCACATACATGTTCAGGCAACGTCGATTTTATGGAAGGAGTGATCTTACGTACAATGCATACATTTGATCACTATAACCAAAATCCTTTGTGCAGATTGTTCAGCAAGACATTGCAGAGCCGTCTTTTACTCTCTTACTCTTTTACTCTTTTACTTGTTTCAGTCATTTGACTGTGGCCATGCTGAAGCATCGCCTTTTAGTCGAGCCCATCAAACCCAGGACTTATTCTTTCTAAGCCTAGTACTTATTCTATCGGTCACTTAATGCCGAACCGCTAAGTTACGGGGGACGTAAACACAGCAGCATCAGTTGCCAAGCGATGTTGTGGGGACAAACACA
>NW_026353874.1:0-385 GCF_001194135.2 Octopus bimaculoides | reverse complement strand
AGTGTCCCGGTTTCCATGGCGTATAAATTCCCCACCTGGACGGAACGCTGGTTCGTCGCAGGATTACTCAATTTAGCCAACTGAGCGAACTTGAGTAATGTGAAATAAAGTATTTTGCTCAAGAACACAACGCGTCGCCCGGTCCAGGGATCGAAACCACAATCTTACGATCACGAGTCCAACACCTTAACTACTAAGCTACGCACCTTGACTGTCTGCACATGCGTTTCTGTCTATATCCACGTGTTTGTGTGTGTGTGTGTGTGCGTGTGCGTGTGCGCGTGCATGTGTGTGTGTTTACTAAGCATATCTTGCGTGCGTGCACATGGCTTTGCTTATTACACTGTACCAGTGTCTTTTATTTATTTATTTACTCTCATTCTGT
>NW_026353873.1:0-256 GCF_001194135.2 Octopus bimaculoides | reverse complement strand
TATATATATATATATATATATATATATATATATATTTCTTGGTACATATGCATATATGTGTTTATATATATGTATATGCATATATATATATATATTTGTGTGTGTGCGTATGAATACACATCTATAAAGATATATGCATTTATACATACATACATGTGTGTATGCGTGTATGTGTATGATTGTATCTGTATGTATGCATATATATGTGTGTGTGTTTACGTTAGTTGTTCGTTCTTTTAAATGATGTTATATATAT
>NW_026353872.1:0-730 GCF_001194135.2 Octopus bimaculoides | reverse complement strand
ATACATACACACACATTCACACGCACGTTATGTATATGCACATACCTATATGTACACACAAACATACGTTTACATATATACATACATAATATCTACTCTATATATCCATGTGTCGATGTAATTTATAGTATGTATTATGTATACATACATATTTATATCTATGTATTTATGTATGTATGTATCTATCTATCTAGCCATCTATCTATCTATCCATATATGTATATATGCCATAAGTAAGTGGTTCGGCAAAAGAATCGACAGAATATGTACTAGGCATACAAATAATAAGTGCTGGGGTCAATTTTTCCGACTAAAGGCAGTGCTCCAGCATGGCCACAGTCAAATGACTGAAACCAACAAGCGAATAACAGGATATGTATATATAAAGACTGCCTTCGGTCATGAATAACCAAGGGATTGCACCTAGAAAGTTACCTTCTGAGGCACAAGTCTGGACAAAGTTATTTATGGAAGACCAATAGTCGCTCATGCATACCAGCCTCTTCTCTCTATGCCACTGATTTTAACTAAGGGAAAGGCAAAGTCCGATACAGCTTGCCACCAGTGATATCACAACTCATTCCTGCAGTTGAATGAACTGGAGCAATGTGAAATAAAGTGGCTTGCTCAAGATCACAACACATAGCCCGGTCCAGGAATCGAACTCAGTACCTCATGATTCTGAACCCGATGCTCTAACTACTGAGCCATGCGCCTTCACTATATATAT
>NW_026353871.1:0-564 GCF_001194135.2 Octopus bimaculoides | reverse complement strand
TAGATACATAGATAGATAGATAGATAGATAGATACTTACATGCATGCATGCATACATACATACATACACACATACAGACATACGTACGTACGTACATAAAAAGACACTAGTTCATCTTCATGTCTTTTCCAATTGCCATAAAACAGCTTGTTGTTCTAGATCCAACTGTTTTCATTCCGTAAGTTCTGAGACAACCATGCATTTCTCTTTCTCTCTCTCTCTCTTGTCTGCTTTCAACTTGTTATTTCTGCAGTTACTCGTCTGGTCGAGACCTCTCCATTATCAAGTTGTCTGTGCATTTATCTGTTCATGCCTTTCTGCGTGAGATTTTTTTCTCTCTAAGTTTATATAGTATTTATTGTTTGAGAATGCACTCAGCCCCTCTGACGAATCGCTTTGAACTCAAAAGAGCTGAATGCTAAGTAGCAACATCTAAATTAGCAATGAAGCTTCAAGATGAGAGTTATCTATCTGTTAATGTGATACTGCATCACCCTGTCAATTTGTCCCTTTGCGGAACATCTAAGAGTACGCTTAAACTGATCAATTCATAGTTGTGTGTGG
>NW_026353870.1:0-498 GCF_001194135.2 Octopus bimaculoides | reverse complement strand
AGGCAGACAGGCAGAGATAGATATAGATAAACAGACAGATATAAATATACAAATATATACACATACACACAAAGGTATATAACAATTTAGATATATATATAGAGAGACAGAGATAAAGAATGTGTATAATTTAGTTATATATAGTTACAAGTAAGTTTATAAAAGTTTATATACATAATATTTTAAGAGAAAATATATTTTGACGCTCAGTGTATGGTTATGGTGAATGTGAATGTGTATGTGTTGTGTCTCTCGTTATAAAAATATACATAACGTGTGTGTGTGTATATTGTATGTATGTGTGCGGACATATATCAATGTATATATACAATATTGTTTATTCGTATGTGTGTGTGCATGTATGTGTATGTACACTTAACGTTACACACATTCATACTCACTAGTTTTTTCTGTACCTGCAGACGCATTTAGACATGTGTATAACTTTCCGTACACACACGCATATACATATATATATATATATATATATATATATAT
>NW_026353869.1:0-311 GCF_001194135.2 Octopus bimaculoides | reverse complement strand
TATATATATATATATATATATATATATATATACATACACAAACACATACATATATGCACAATGTGAACAAATATATTTTATATGACTTTTGTATATCCTTTTTCTTTATTTTTCATTTTTGTATTTGGTTTGCAAGATTTATCATCGATCGGTTTAACAGCAAAGTTTCCATGCTTGCATGGGTCAGACGGAAATCACTGAATCATAATGCTTTTGTTTGTTTTACAGTTGGATGGATGTTCTTCCTGTCACCAACACTAGCCTGTTTCCAAACATGGAAATATTAACCCCGTTATTATTATTATTATTAT
>NW_026353868.1:0-679 GCF_001194135.2 Octopus bimaculoides | reverse complement strand
TAATAATAATAATAATAATAATAATAATAATAATATATATGAATAATATATATGAATATATGTATTTTTATATCTCTTATCTTTTACTTGTTGCAGTCATTGATCTGCGACCATGCTGGAGCACCTGCATGAGGACATCGGTCGAGCTCAGCCATCACAGTAGTGTTTTAAAGGCCTGGGTATTTTTTGGAACCTCTAAGTTACATTGACATAAACAACCGATTACGATTGTCAAGTGATTGTGGGACAAAGAACATGGACAGAAAGACACACACACACATGTATGTATGTACGTATGAATGCATGTATGCATGCATGTATGTATGCATGCACGTATGTATGTATGTATGTTATCAATCAGTTTCATTTCTGTATTTCTTGTCAATAGAGAAAGAGCCGGACTCTAACATCGGTTCAAGGCTCCTTCATTGGAACTTTTATCAACATCATCTAGGTATTTGTGCATATGTGTGTGTGTGTGTGTGTGTGTGCAGTATTTGGTGTTAGTGTATGCGCAGATTTGTATGTTTGTTTTATGGATGCGTTTTTATGTATATATTTTCATGTCTAGATGCATGCATATGTATTTATGTGCTAAATTTTATGTATGTATGTATGTATGTATACGACAAGCTTCTTTCAATTTCCATCTACCAAATCCACAAACGAAGGCATTGGT
>NW_026353867.1:0-218 GCF_001194135.2 Octopus bimaculoides | reverse complement strand
TGTATGTATGTATGTATGTATGTATGCATGCACGTATGTATGTTTGTATGCCTGTGTCTGTGTCTGTATGTATGTATGCATGCGTGTATGTATGCATATAAGTATGCATTATATGTCTACCGTATACGCATGAGTGTGTGTAAGAATGCATGTATATTTCGATATATGTATGCGTGATTGTATGCATACATATAGATGTGTATGTAGGTATGTATGTG
>NW_026353865.1:0-213 GCF_001194135.2 Octopus bimaculoides | reverse complement strand
ATATATATATATATATACATATATTTGTATATATGTGTATGTACATATATATGTATGTATATATATGTATATATATATACGTATATGTATATGTATGTTTGTATATGTATGCATATGTATATGAATATATATATACATATACATGTACACATTTATATATATGTATATATATATATATGTACATATACGTATATATATATATATATATATATA
>NW_026353864.1:0-220 GCF_001194135.2 Octopus bimaculoides | reverse complement strand
TCTCTCTCTCTCTCTCTCTCTCTCTCTCTCTCTCTCTCTCTTGCTATATGTGTGTGTATACATATACACACATATATATACAATGTTATATATATGTCTGTGTATATATAACTTTACATGTAATATTCGAATATATATAACTATATATATTATTGTATCTATATTACTGAATATGTATGTATGTACGCATGTATGTATGTATGTATGTATGTATGTATGT
>NW_026353863.1:0-214 GCF_001194135.2 Octopus bimaculoides | reverse complement strand
TATCGTGCGTTTTCATATTATATTCCTTTATCGTCTTTAAACATTGCATACTTTTTTGGCAATGTTTAACTCGTCTTTTGTTCTCACCTTTCGTGTGTTCTATAATGACGTTAAAGTATATCAAAAACCCACACATTTTTTGTAATCCTTAAGCGCATTACATTGTTGTATAAATATTCCTTAATAGCAAATTAAAAACAGTTGTTGTTGTTGT
>NW_026353862.1:0-532 GCF_001194135.2 Octopus bimaculoides | reverse complement strand
TCTTCTTCTTCTTCTTCTTCTTCTTCTTCTTCTTCTTCTTCTTTCTCGTTCACTTTTGCTATTACTCCGGGATCCTCTGTCACTCTCTTTATATTCTCCCCCTCCTCCCCTTTGTCGTCGTCATCGTCGTCGTCATCGTCGTCGTCATCATCATCATCATCATCATCATCATCATCGTTATCAAGTTGTTGTTCTTTAGACTAACTACTCACACTTTCAGCTACCAGAAGCCAGCTCTGAACGAGTAGACATATCTAAGTGACCATCCTATCTAGCATCTAACGCTACATTATCCAATGTAGCCTTCATTTTTTTTTTTTTTTTTTTTTAAAGTCTGTGGTGTGTAATTTTATTTTATCTTAACGGTCATATCTAGCGGATGGGACGACCACGTCTTGGAGAACCTTATTGTCATAACAACCCTTTGATATTCAGATTACTCTACCAAATATGATGCTTCAATGGAATTCACATTGTTTCGAATTAACCATGCATAATCTGGAAGTTTCAAGATTTCGTTGCCCCCCCCCCC
>NW_026353861.1:0-207 GCF_001194135.2 Octopus bimaculoides | reverse complement strand
ATATATGTATGTATATGTGTATGTATATGTATGTATATGTGTATATATATGTAAGTATACGTGTATATATATATTTATGTATGTATATATGAGTATATATGTATGTATATATGAGTATATATATATATGTATGTCTATATGTGTATATATATCTATGTATATATATGTGTATGTTTGTATATGTGTGTATATATATATATATATATA
>NW_026353860.1:0-408 GCF_001194135.2 Octopus bimaculoides | reverse complement strand
CAGTGTTAAGGTTAGGGTTTGTTAGGGTTAGGTAGGTAATGATGCGGGTGATAATCTCAAGATTTACGAAAAGATTTTCAAAAAATGCTCACAGTTTGTAGATCGTATTTGAGAAAGATGTCTCGCTGGTAAATGACCGTGTTAGAAATGGAAAGTAACCTTATAATTCCCGCCAATTAGAATGAGGTCATTGGTAACCATAGGTACATATATATGTGTGTATTTACGTATTATTGGCAGTGTGTCTGTTTATTTGACTCTCACTCCCCTTCATTTCTTTGTCTTTTTTCTTGGATCGTTCATGAGAGAAAGTAGCAATTGAAACGATGTGTAAGAGGAATAGAAATAATTAATTTTTGAGGGGCAAAGTAATTTTGTATGTACTTTTAGTATCTGTCATTACAGTAT
>NW_026353859.1:0-567 GCF_001194135.2 Octopus bimaculoides | reverse complement strand
AAATTAATTAATTAATAATTAATAATTTTACCAAGTAGTCAGTATGTTAAAATTACCTTTTTAGGTGAATTATACAAACTATTTTATAATTATATGCATAATTATAATCAGGGGTCAGCTAAATGCTTCGCCACGTATCGAATTAGAAATAGACGCTAACGTCTTTTCAACAATCATAACTATCTCCGAGACAGTAACATACTTTTTACTCCCTGATCGAATCTGCAGTTTTCTGCGGGATTGTTCATAACACACATGTGGGTATGAAGGATAAATATGTATTCCCATTCGGCTGTACATTTTTGGGAGTGCGATTGAATATCAGTTAATCGATGACGCTTCATCACGTACATACTTAATCTTAACACACGCAAATTTATAACTCGAAGTATCACACTGAGGAGAATAATAAGTAAAAATAATTTACTTTAATTTCGAAACGCGTCTGTGACTAATCGAATTCGCGTGGATTCATCATTTTTTTTCTTTTTGCCTACATAAAATGTGTGTTACAGTTTCGGAGATATTTATGGTAATTGAAAAGACATTAGCGTCTATTTCTAATTC
>NW_026353858.1:0-353 GCF_001194135.2 Octopus bimaculoides | reverse complement strand
TGGTAGGAGAACCGCATTTTCAGTCCTCAGAGGCTCCACAGAATGGAGTCAGGCAGTTTCCTCCGACTCCATTCTCACCTCAACAGTAGCATATCGCTTGCCTCTGGCGATGTAAGTGATTTTTTGCCATATCGGCTTTAGACACTTCTCAATCTCAGCTTCTGAGACGTAATCTATTTTCCTCTCTTTTGTACTGTATGTTTTAAAGATGATAGTCTCCCTTTCTATTTTTGCCAGGAAACTTTGGGGGAGGGGTTGCAATGACGCCGTGACCCTCCCTTTTCATCATTTGCTTATGCTTCTCTATCCCGCCCGCATCTTGGACAGGTCGGTGATGTCTGCATTCCATGTCT
>NW_026353857.1:0-1179 GCF_001194135.2 Octopus bimaculoides | reverse complement strand
CTTGGTTTGCAAGATTCTTTATGTGAATACTGTTCTATATTTTTGAGATGAAGAACTCTCTACATTATTTACATTATTTACATTTGACGGATATTTGTCCTCATCTTGTTTGTTGTTACCACAATGTTTCAGCTGGTTTACTCTCTTGCCTTCATCAGGTGTCCTGGTAGAATTTTGAACCCAACCCTAGGTTCTTATTCCTAAGGTATTTTTGCTGATGTTATTATTATTATTATTATTATTAATATTATTATTATTATTATTATTATTATTATTATTTATTCAAGGCACTGTCTGAAATTGAACTGGCAATCTTGGAGTTAGTAGCCAATGCTCTTAGCAGTTCAGCAAAACGACCCCTAGAATAAGAACCAGGCTTAAAAAGAAAATAAGCATTCTTTGTCATACAAGTGGTGTCCTTCGTTTCCAATCTTCTGTGGAAACATGTCTGGCCATGGAGTAATGTTACCATACTTGGAAACACTTGAGAGTTGGTGACAGGAAGGGCATCCAGCCATAGAAAATCTACCTCAACAAATTTCATCTGATCCATGAGAGCATGGAAAAGTGCACATTTAAGTGATGATGATGATGATGATGATATGTGTATATGTTTGTGTGTTTGTATGTTTATATATAAAATTGTGTGTGTGCATGTGTTCTTATAATAGATATTTGACTCTATACAATCAATGAGTCATTTGTCCATTTAACAAATGCTTTGTTTTTATCTATTTTAAAAACTCTTATTTTTAATGAACAAATACTAGTTGAATAATGTATTTGGCAAAACTTGAAGTTCCAGTCAAAAATGAATTCATTACACTTTTCTTTTCTTCCATTGTTTTGCTGTCACATATAGCAAAACACACCCATAAACAGGATCTTTAAGTGTTTAACATGATCATCCTGTTTCACAAGTAGAGAACCATAAATTTTAAAGAACAAACAGTTATAAAGGTACACTCGTAAATACAGACGTTGGAATGATGGTTCGTACGATGTGATTTATTACTCACTAAAATATTTATATTTGCCAAAAATGATGTCTACCCCTTCACGACTACCAGTGGCATGCTCAAGAACACAAAAGGTAACAATTATGATGTATTTGAAATTGGTGGGGAGCTTCTTTTTTTTTTTGTTTGTTTGTTCATGTTTTCAGCTTTTTGTGAAAAT
>NW_026353856.1:0-321 GCF_001194135.2 Octopus bimaculoides | reverse complement strand
AAGAGCCAGTCCAGGGGCATTGGCAACGATCTCACTTGGCTTGCCGGGTCAAAATATAAATTATGAATTTATGAAATAAACAAGAATTCTTCATCAATCAATTAGAGTTTAATATTTTACTTAATGATAGAAACCAGAACAATATTTGTTGGTCATTTAAATCCCAACAATCATATATATGGTGGAGGTTGTCTACTCCTTATGCAGGGTTTAACCACCTCCTGTACCTACACCTTAGAACCATCATGGCATCTGAAGTGGCTTTTTAAACCAAACATTGTATTGAAAAGACACCCACAAAGATTGCATGTCTGATTTGAA
>NW_026353855.1:0-208 GCF_001194135.2 Octopus bimaculoides | reverse complement strand
ACAGTGTGGGAGGAGTGGGTGTCAGAGGAGTGGGTGTCAGAGGAGTGGGCTCGTGTGACCCTTGGATGGGGGTAAGCAGTGTCGTGTACCTGAAAAGAAAGCTTGCATTTGGCAGAATTCATAATAATAATAAATCGTGTTAACTGGAACGACTCATATACTGAGAAGAACATTATCACTGTGAAAACAACATCCATTCATGAATTTA
>NW_026353854.1:241-482 GCF_001194135.2 Octopus bimaculoides | reverse complement strand
TCTTTGTGCAACATGTGATTGACCTGTCTCTGTTGACCAATCTCAGTTGTTTAATTGTAAGTTCACTCACCATTGCATCCAATTGGTTGATGTATACATCCACTGTAATTGACTTACCAGGTATCATGAAGCTGTAGTGGATGACACCAGCACTGGACCACCAAACAGACACCATTAGCTTTTTTTGGTGAATATTCTTTTTTGGATTGTGTTTTGGCACTTCGTCTCTATCCAATGACTG
>NW_026353854.1:0-231 GCF_001194135.2 Octopus bimaculoides | reverse complement strand
AACAGACACCATTAGCTTTTTTTGGTGAATATTCTTTTTTGGATTGTGTTTTGGCACTTCGTCTCTATCCAATGACTGTGCAGAACACTTGCTATTGTTGAAAAGAATCTATTTTTCATTACACATAACAATACAATGCAAAAATGGTTCACTTTTACACTGTGACAGCAAAGGACCAATTTCAAGATGATGTGTCATTTGATACTCGTTCAATTCGTGTGGTACCCACTT
>NW_026353853.1:0-868 GCF_001194135.2 Octopus bimaculoides | reverse complement strand
AACCATGCTGAGAGACATATACCATATAAATACTGATCTAAGATTTTAATCTATAATTTTAATAATATATAATATAACATACAAAGAAACATTCATCATAAAATATTAATCTAAAAATCAAGTAAAGTATAAATTGGACAGTAAAAATTAATACAATAATATAATTTATAAAAGTATAAAGTATAAAAGTCAGTACTTGTACATGGACTACGCGCATTTCATGGCTGAATTAGGACTATTTAAAATCATATCTCTCTCTCTCTATATATATATATCTATCTATCTATCTATCTATCTATCTATATATATATATATATATATATATACACTGAGCTGTTTTTTCACTTTCTGTCCACCAGATCCACTTACAAGGCTTTGGTCGAGCCAAGGCTTAAGTAGAAGACACTTACCCAAGGTGCCACACAATGGGACTGAACCCAGAACCATGTAATTGGGTAAGCAAGCTTCTTACCACACAGCCACATTTTCACCACAAAAGTATATTCTGCCTAACGTGGGGCTTGAACCCACAACCCAAGATTAAAACTCTCATGCTCTATCGACTGAAAACTTAAATTAGTAAAATTGGGAACATAAATTTTGGTTTGTATTCATTTTGCTTAATAAACTCTTGAACCACTGGCAAATTTTGTTAAGTTCTACGCTTGACTGATTTCAACTACACGCCTGAGGAACCCACTCGTTAAATATGAATGCCAAAAAATTAATTCCAAAATCAACTATCTATTCAATTCTATCTTTTGTTTGTGTCCAACCCTAACTCTGCACCACCCCCAACCTAAACTCATACTTCTCCAGCACCACTTCTTCTTCTTCTTCTTCTTCTTCTTCTTCTTCTTCTTCTTCT
>NW_026353852.1:0-210 GCF_001194135.2 Octopus bimaculoides | reverse complement strand
ATATATATATATATATATACGTACGTGTACGTATACATATACACATATATATACACACATATTTCTATGCATGTATGTGTATATACATGTATATCTGTGTTTGTGTTTGTGTGTGTGTTTGTGTGTGTTTGTGTATGTATGTGTGCACGTGTGCAAGTGAGTATGTAAATATATATACATATATATATATATATATATATATATATATAT
>NW_026353851.1:0-5000 GCF_001194135.2 Octopus bimaculoides | reverse complement strand
GGTGGTGGTAGTAGTGGTGTTGGTGGTAGTGTTGGCGGTGGCAGTTGGTGATGGTGTCGGTGGTGGTGGTGAGAGTAGTGAAGGTTGTTACAGGTGATCCAAATAAGCGAGAGAGAGAGAGATAGTGAGAGAGAGAGAGATTGAGAGAGAGAGAGAGAGTGATTTAGTTTGAGAATTCTTTAGTAAGTGCCACACTTTCGAATGTTGAATTCAACTATCATTTCGAGCATATTTTCCAGGACATTCCTCATCTTTGTCTCATCGACAGCACAGGATATATGAGTGTAGATGTTCTTCTTGTTGGGTTTCTTCTCCAGAAACTGGTCCTTGATGTACTCCTGGCACTGTTCAGGGCAGTTGTCTCCTGCAAATCAAAGAGGAAAACAGGAAAAAGTCACAATCAGCTCAGATCTTAGCTTCTCCACTTCAAGATATTGTAAGCTTGTGTGTGTGTGTGTGTGTGAGAGAGAGAGAGAGAGAGAGAGAGAGAGAGAGTGAGAGAGAGAGAGAGAGAGACAGTGAGAGAAGGGGAGAGAGAGTGTGTGTGTATGTGTATGTATCTATGTGTGCATGTGTGAGAGAGAGAGAGAGAGAAATAGAGAGAGGGGTGAGACAATGAGAGAAGGGGGAGAGAGTGTGTGTGTGTGTGTGTGTGTGTGTGTCCATGTGTGTGTGTGAGAGAGAGAAATAGAGAGGTGTTTCTGCTTCATAAAGCATCATAAGCACAGCAATTGTCCACCTTAACATTCAGTGGACGAGACAGATGAAAAAAGAGAGAAAGCATTTATATATAAACAATAAGGCAAATCTATAATAAAATTAGATAATTATAAGAATGGGTGATAGTAGTTCAATATATGCTACATATGTTTCAGTGGCAGACATTTTATCGATTGTATATGCATTACATCACAGGAGACATCTGTCACTTCTTCAGGTAATAGAATGCTGAGGTAACAGAAATCGATTGCGCTTACATTTATACCAGCACAATCTATTAGAAATGGAGCTGTGAAATACCTTCTACTGTTTCAAAATCGTTCCAAATTTTGTAATCAATGAGTGGAATATAATTAATTAATTATTTCACTATTACTTAATTTATGCACCCTCAGAGTGTTCTCCTAGTCAGTAACATACTGGAAGTTACCAGGCTAATGAACATGAATGAAGTGGTCTTAACTGACTAGACAGATAAATGAATAAATACCCCATGAAATATAATTGTAAGATAAAGCGCGTCAAAATGTAAATACCTGTATAGTCAGGAAAATTTTTAGACATCTTCGTGAATTTTAATTTTCTGATGAAAAGATCTTCTTTATTTAGAAAAAGTATGAAGTTCATATTTTCCAGAAACCGATTTTGGACTACATCACTGAATGCTTGCAAACTGTCCTGCATGCTGTTCTGTAAATAACAGAATATAAGAATGGAAGAGAATAGAAAAAAGAAACAAAGCAAAACAAAGCAAAGCAAAACAAAACGGAAAACGTATGGAATCGCGATGTTTGATTCGTGTCATGACATCACTAACCAAATTCTAAAAAGACTTTTGGCACTCAACCCTGATCAAGCAGACTTATGATTACAGGCTTTCCAATCATGACAATCTCGCCTTTTTTACACGAGCACTCATATAACTATGTGGCTCAATATCCTTAAGAGACAATGTGTGTCTTCAGACATCTTTCGTGGGCAACACCAGACTGATGGGTCGTTACTTCAAGGAAATAAACACAGCAGATGAGGACAAATATCCGTCAAATGTAAATAATGTAAATAAAGAAATCTTAAATTGATACAAAAAAGTTTCTAAAAAGAAAAAGAAAAACGAAAGTAATCCCAGTATAAACAATTAGAAAATATGAGGACTGAAAGAATGGCTCACCATAGCAGGCTCTTCTTCAAGAATTTCATCAAATGCACTGAGAGCTGCAAAGAATATGACGGCACTGACACCTTCAAAGAAAGGGATCCACTTCTTACGCTGACTTTTTTGCCCAGCGACATCGATAAACCTAAAAGGGATTCAAAGAAAAAAAGGAAATTAAAGGAAATTAAAAACAAAAAAGGTTATACATAAGGCAAAAGAAAACAAAAACAAAAATGTTTATAACATATTTAGTTACATCATCTTACGCGCATTTTATTTACAATTAATAAATATCTGTTATATAAGGAACATTTTCATAAATCGATTGCATTGTCAAATCTTCAGAGACTGCGTAATTTTCATTAGTAATCTTTAAGTATTCACACCAGACAGTCGACAGCGTTGTATTGACTACTACAACGTAATACTGTGCTGGACGTGCAGTAACCAATTACATTACAGTGCACTGTATTCCAAATTGACGTCTGTGGAAGGATGGTAAATATTCTTTGTCATACCAGTTGTAGTTTAGAGTAAAATACATAAAAAAAGCAAACATATCATAGGTTTCGAAATATCTATGATGCTGCTTACGTCTTGTTTTCCTCATAACTCACACAAGGCTATAACTGTTTTTATATTCAGCATTCGGACGGGTTACACACCCACACACCCACACACACATATATGAGAAGAGAGAGGGAGGAGATGTAGTGCCGTTGATTATTGAATATCTCTTATATAACGACCAGGAAAATATTACAAGAAGCCACCCTATTATCCAAATACAAACACAGGCAGACTGACATGTATCGCATATTAATTTAAAAGTCTGAGATCAATCAGAGATTATCTAAACCATTAGCAAATAAAATCTCTATCTACGAGTGTTTAAAATCACTCGGGCAAGGGAGATAACTACAAGGAGATCGATTGTTCGACTTTTGACATTATTGGCGCAGGCGTGAATGGGTGGTAAGAAGTTTGTTTCTTAATCACGAAGTTCCGTGTTCAGTCCCATTACGTGACACTTCGGTAAAAAAAAAAAGAAAAACTTTCTTCTATAGCCTGGGTTGGATTGGAATCAGGAAGGACAACATCACTCACCGGTAGGATAAATTGTTTATCGTGAATACAGACTCTTGAACACCGATTGTAGTTTTCCGAATGTGAAGAATATCAGCCAAAGTCGGCATGTAGTTCTGTTGCATGATACGTTCAATGTTCGAGAGGAAGCTGGAAGTGTAAAGAGAAAGCAAAAGAGAATAAGTAAAAGAATAAGTAAAAGACGACAACGATTCCACCACCACCACAACCACAATCATCATCATCTGTATATCCCTGCATGCGACGTTTCTCAATGTCATCTTCCTCTTCCTTCCCTCTACCACCTCTCCTTCCACCCCCCTCTCCACCACCACCACCACCTGGTACTTAATTTATCGGCCCCGAAAGAATAAAAGGCCAAGTCGATCTTAGCGGAATTTGAACTCAAACGTAACGGCAGTCGAAATACCGATAAGTATTTCGTCCGGCGTGCTAACGATGCGGCCAGCTCGCCGCCTTAGAAGCATTAATAATAATAATAATAATAATAATAATAATAATAATAATAATAATAATAATTACTATTTAAGGTGACGACCTGGCAGAATCGTTAGCACGCTGAACAAAATTGCTTAATGGCATTTCATGTCTTTTTATTCTGAGACCGCAAGTGGCATTTCATCTGTTTTTTTTATTCTGAGACTTTACTTTTCATCTTTTCGGGGTCGATAAAATAAGTACCAGTCGAGCACTGGGGTCGATTTTATCGACTTACCCCTCTCATTAAAATTTCAGGCCTTATGTCTATAACAAACGACTATTAAGTGCTTCTAATTTGATTGAATTCTCTTTCTAGAACAATTTCTGTTACATTTAACACCCAACTAAATTTAGATTAGTGCTCGGTTGTTCCTTACTGTTAATACGTGCAAGGGTTTCATTATTTTAGCATCTTGTTATAGAAAATCATATCAAAGAGTCATTAGCCTATAACATTTCTATTAACTAAATCCTGTTCAAATTACTATAAAGCATTTACCCCGGTTTCTTAACCGTCTGTACCGTTTAGTTACGCCCTTCGTTTCAGCAAATGATATGATTGCGCTCTTCAGTAGAATTAATTGCTAGATTTAATGATGAAAACAACTAGAAACATACGACATTGTGGGAATAAGTTTGTAATTTATGACAGGAGACAGAACGGTCGCCGTCGCAAAGAATGGCTGCCTTTTGAAACGTTTGTATAGGACACATATGTCTCTCGAGTTATCAACGAACGGCTACATTACAGTACAATAGTAATTAAACTGAAGGACATCTCAGCATCTGTGCGCGGAAACAAATTTGATTAGATAGAAAAATCGTTGCCAAGTAAATTAAATCCAGTGACAACAAGTATGCAAGACGACTTCTTCTGCGATGGCGGTTCATAATATCTCTTTATCGCTCTCTAACTCTCTCTCTCTGTCTCTAACTCTTCCTCTCGATAGTGAATCATAGTATCTCTCTTTACATCTCACTAACTCTCTCTCTCTCGATGTTTCACTCCCTCTCTTGTGTTGTAGGTTTAACAGTGCTATCACATTTACTTATTAAAGATACACAAGCACACAAGATACATTGTTAAACAATATTGAAGTAGTGCCTCTACAAATTAAGTAATTAATATCGTTTTCTCCCCCACTAAAGCCTCTGGTTTTTACTTGACCTATTCAGAAGAGCGACTCTCATAGCTCCTTTATAAGGATTCTGACATTGGTAAGATGGATGAGATTGGTAAGATCCTCGGGCTGAAAACTTGGTTCGAATCCTTACAAAGATTCGAATAGACAACAAAGTTCTCCATGAATCAGGTGCTATGATACCTGGTGATCGGTTAAATCTATGACTCCCCCACCGAAAAAAAAAAACCCTAGAAAAGTCCCTTAATCTGAATTCTATAGCTTCCGTATACCAAATTTCATTCATAATGTCAAAATGCTCGCCGAAACTTTATCTAAATCAGGAATGGGCAACCGTTTTCGAGAAGCGGGCCGCACTACTAAAATAATTCAAGGCGATTTTTCCTTGGGCGTGC
>NW_026353850.1:311-428 GCF_001194135.2 Octopus bimaculoides | reverse complement strand
ATATATATGTATGTGTATATATGTATGTATATATATATATATGTATATATTTGTATGCATATATATGTATGTATATATATGTATATATATGTATATATGTATATGTACGTATATATA
>NW_026353850.1:0-144 GCF_001194135.2 Octopus bimaculoides | reverse complement strand
TATATATATATATGTATGTATGTATATATATGTATATATGTATGTGTGTACGTATATGTATATATGTATATATGTCTATTTATATGTATGTATGTATGTATATATATGTATGTATATATGTATATGTGTGTATATATATATATA
>NW_026353849.1:0-515 GCF_001194135.2 Octopus bimaculoides | reverse complement strand
TATATATATATATATATATATATACATACATATATATATATAATTGTAAGAATGTATGTATATATGCAAGTATATATGCATGTATATATGTGTGCTTACATATGATTTTCTGTACATGAATGAGGTTATATATCTATGTATATATGTATCTCTCACTCTCTCTCTCTGTCTCTCTCTCTCAGTATATATATATATACATACATAAATGCGCACACACACACACACACAATTTCTCATTTATACAAGTAGGCTTACAACCATCATACGTACACATACGTGTATAAGTCTAATAAGTATATATATATATGTACACAAATGTGTGAATATGTATGTGTTTGTGCATATGTATGTGTGTGTTTCTGTGTGTATATGATGTGTGGTTCCACTGTCTCTGATGCAAGATTCTAAACACAATCTATCCTCATTCAAAAGACCTACTTTTATAAATGAAATTTCATATAAGTCTTCCCCAGTCAATATCATTAAGAACAGAAGCTTTTATATATATATATATA
>NW_026353848.1:0-395 GCF_001194135.2 Octopus bimaculoides | reverse complement strand
ACGTTCTATCTGTCACTACTGAGTTGCTGTAAAAATCACAAGGAGTTGAGCGTCAACGGAGGGGAAAGAAACTGTAGATATGTTTCATTGTAGCAACGGTCATTTATACATTCTACTCTCTCCTGTCATACTTTTGTTTAACATGGCCGTTCTGTGATCTTGGCGAATTTCCAGAATACATACCTACTCGCTAAAATATGTTGAAAAATATAAATCTTGCCAATACTGGCTAAATGGAGAAAATAAAACGATTATTTCTTTGTGCTATCTGAATAAATCAGTCATTGGCAGAGGCTATACTTAGTTTAGCTTAAAAACAGCTTAGTAATTTGCCTTTCTGAGAAATACAGATTTATGATTTGAACCAATTTTTTGATTCTTGACTGATAGACTTG
>NW_026353847.1:0-269 GCF_001194135.2 Octopus bimaculoides | reverse complement strand
TATATATATATATATATATATATATATGTATACGATCTTTTTACTCTTTCGTTTTTCTCTCTTCCCCTCTCTTATTCTTTTACTTGCTCACGTGGCTGCTACGTGACCATCGGACATCCTTTTTCTCCTAACTTGTGTTTCTTTCTCTCTGTTGTAGCTGGAACAAGGAAGACGAGTTCTTGTTTGCCTCCTGTCTACGCTTGATTTATGCGTTCGCCACTACAACCTCGCGTAGGCTTAGCAGCCCTTCCTGTTTGTTTTCACTGTTC
>NW_026353846.1:0-694 GCF_001194135.2 Octopus bimaculoides | reverse complement strand
CTTACCCTCAAGTGAGCCGCACATGTGCTTACATGCAGATACGCATATACGCATATGTAGCAGTACACTCGCGCGCATATACGTATGTAAGCATAGAAACATATTTTGTGCAAACGCTAAGGACATTGACTATAGAAATCGACTATTCATCCATTCAGCCAACCATCAACTACCATATTAACTAGATTTCACCATTCAATCCATGAAAAACACTGGTGATGAGAGGAAAAGATAACCCTCATCATAAATGTATTGGTGAATATTAAACCGTAACTGGATACGCACCATTAACATATGTTTTCAATTTGTCAATAATTGCATTTTCACTAAACGAGAAAGTTAACTGCTCTACGCGATGATCAGCAGTAGACAGGATGATGACGCTATGCGTAGAATATATTCTGTGGATTTTAATACTTGTCGGAATGTCTTGTGTATTTCACCTTCAAACACACCGCTCCCTTCCGCTTCAGTTACTCCATAACCGAGTTTAATACCGATCAAACGTTGTCTGAATTCATGCCGGTGTATAAGCGATTATTTTAAGTGGGCGCAACATGGCCGAATAATTAAGAAATTCGCTTTAGAATCTCGAGGTTTCTGATACAATTCTACTGAGTGGGATGATGTGCGAATGTATTTTATCGTTGGCTTGAGTCGCCCCATGACTTGCAAATGAAAGTAAAAAGATAGA
>NW_026353845.1:0-326 GCF_001194135.2 Octopus bimaculoides | reverse complement strand
TATGTATGTATGTATGTATGTATGTATGTATGTATGCATGTACGTATAAAATAAATGGGGGAAGGAAGGAAAGTAGGTCTTGTCCTGCTAAGTGTAACCAAATTGCAAAAGCTTCCACCATAACAGTAAACTGTTCTTTAAATTTCTATTTCCTGTGTCAGATGATCATTATTTTTGAGCTGCTTCACTGCCAGACTTTCACTTGAATATTGAAAAATTATGTGCATATAGAGAGGTTTTATGTGTTTACGTCTCTACATTAATACACACATATATAAATGTGTGCATATGTGTGTGTGTGTGTGTGTGTGTGTGTGTGTGTGTGT
>NW_026353844.1:0-559 GCF_001194135.2 Octopus bimaculoides | reverse complement strand
TTGTAGCTGTAGCTTATAACTGGGACATCTAAAGTGTTGATACCCATTATATTGTTTTTTAGCATTGAGCTCTGTTTTTAGTATTGATCTAACTCACCTATAGTACTCTTTCTTTATTTTTTCTTTCATTTGTGTATGTTGTATCCTATCTAGTTCATTGACTCCTAAATATTTGTATGGTTGGCTTTCGTCTAGTTCTCTTATTTCATTGGCTTTATCTAGTGTTATATTGCTGCTTTTAACTAATTTTCCTCTTTTCAGGGTTGCTTTGGCACATTTTTCCAATCCGAATGTTATATCTATTTCCTTGGTAAAGCCGTGTACTGTCTGTAGTACTGTTTCTAGCTCTTTGTCGTTTTTAGCGTATAATTTTAGGTGATCCATATATAGAAGGTGGCTGACTATTTTTCCGTAGCGTTTGTAACCGCATCCAGTTCTATTTAGCAATTCTGTTAAAAGTGTGAGTGCCAGGCAGAACAGGAGTGGAGAGAGCGTGTCTCCCTGAATACTCCTCTTCTAATGCGGATGGCTTTCGTTTTCACAAGTCCCTCTTTTGTTT
>NW_026353843.1:0-502 GCF_001194135.2 Octopus bimaculoides | reverse complement strand
TTCCACATACACCGACTGCATTTGAAGAAGTTCTCTGCCAGGGCGACTGGTTTTTCCTTCCGTGAAGTGCGCTTTTCCTTGGTAACAAGTTCGAGTTTTTCCCCCCTCGATTTATCCCTTTTTGCAGCATTTTTCTCCAGCGTGGGTGATCATTTGCGACCTTCTCCAATCTCAGGACGTCCTGATCAAGAGACTTCATATATTTCCTGCAGACGTCCTTCAAACGAACATGAAGTCGTCCTCGTGCTCTTTTGCTGGTGGCCACTTCCCCATACAGGAGACCTCTTGGGATCCCCCCCGTCCGGAATGCAAAGTACATGTCCCAGCTATGCAGACGACTTTGCTGGAGCACAGTGATTATTTTGCGTATCATGGTGCGAGTGAGGAGTTCCGTGTTGGTGATGTGTCCGTCCATTCGATATCCGAGATGCGTCTCAAATTACGAAGGTGGCAGACGTTGAGACGGCGTCACCGTCTATATATACACGCACGTGAGTTTCTC
>NW_026353842.1:0-238 GCF_001194135.2 Octopus bimaculoides | reverse complement strand
TATATATATATATAAGACACACCCCATTCCCCCTGTATGTGTATAGTATACATATACCTATCTATCTATATATCTATCTATTTATTTATGTATATATGGCTGTGTATATATATATATATGTGCAGTGGCAGACTGGCCAGGTTACCAGCTTGCCCAATGGTAAATGGGCCCCTGTGTCATTAGAATCCATATATGGAGGCCCATGTTAGTATCTAAGGGGCTCATCCCCTCAAGTTTG
>NW_026353841.1:0-362 GCF_001194135.2 Octopus bimaculoides | reverse complement strand
GCTGGTGCCCAAGGGTGCAGTAGAGAAAAAATGGAATTGGGAGGGATTCAGTCGACTGAGGGACGCATAAGCAGCTTTGGTCTTAGTATATATTTTAACTCATCATCATATACCCATCATTGTACATAGTTGTTCCCGCTATTTCTGCCTTTATGTTCTTGTCCGTATTTATCCCCTCTCCGAAAGATGAAAAATTACCTCCTTTCTCACTAATAAAAACGATCACCAATTACAACCTATTAGATTTTTCCTACTTGTTGAATCATTCATTCAAAAACTTCTCCACATGCAACATGGACTAAAATTTTCTTGAGAAAATACGAAAATACAAAGATTCTAACATCATGATTAGCGAACGCGAA
>NW_026353840.1:0-919 GCF_001194135.2 Octopus bimaculoides | reverse complement strand
ATACTAATATACTCTCATGCAGAACTACACCTTACCAAAAATAAATGAATAAATGAATGTATGACACGAATATATTCTAAATAGGACTCAAAGTATATAAAAAGAAAGGACAAAGAATATAAAAGGAAAGAACTAAAAACAAAGAAAAAACAGGAAGACATTCTTTGTTTTATTTATATTTTCTATGTTTTCTCTCTTCTTTCTTTTTTCTAGTAAACAAGCTTTTACCCTTATTTTTTTTTTGACACTCCTTAAAAAGACCATTTCAATACAATGGCCCTTCTCTCTCTCTTTTACCACATCCATCTCTCTATCTGTCTGACTATCTATATCTCTATCTGCCTGTCTATCTAGCTGCTTATACATCTTCCATTGTCTCCAAAGCCTCACCCCAAAAAAACAAAAAAACAAAACAATGTTCTGTTATAAACAAAACCCCCCAAAACACCTGATTATATAAATAAACAAGATCTCTGTATTTTCACAGAATTATATTTGACAAGTTCGAAAGATGAACGAAAGCGTTAATATATGTATAAAATAAATGAAAGAAGTTATTCCAAAATTCTGACGACTTTTTTTTTCAATATATATATATATATATTTGTTTTGCAAGATTTTTGATGTGAAATCATGTGCTGAAACAGATGTTGTTGTATTTGGGTTTGGTCATATTGCCAGTTTAGCCAATAAAAATACATGCACTGTATATTTGGTGTTAATTTGCTTCAGCTTTATATTACATTACATTACATTAATCCTATTTCGGCCAGAGTTCTTTCGTCACACTTCTATGACCTCATCAGTGGTCCTTTGCTTTCTTCTTTCTTATGTGTGTCCCACCTTGCTAATTATCAGCCACAAAATGGCTATTCCTATGGAAGGCATAATTTGTAATCTTCGAAACATATGTTGGAAA
>NW_026353839.1:0-364 GCF_001194135.2 Octopus bimaculoides | reverse complement strand
CAGTCTACCCTCTGGGTCTATGAATATCGTCTTTACTTCGAGATCCAGACACTTGCGAAGAAGAACCGCCGTGCCACTACCGCCCATCTTCGGCAGACAGGGAGAAAAATAAAGGTTAAATTGTCCGCCAAACATGGAATTTAGGGCCCGCGGTTCCTAATGGCTATGATATCCAAATTGTGTGACTTGATGTCATTTAAGAGGTACCCTTGTTTCCAAAGGGACCCCAAGCCACACACATTCACACAACCAATCTTCGCCATGATTCTATTTAAATATGTGCATTAAAGCAGAAAACAAAAGGAACAGTGAGCTACTTACCGTTCGAAAGTTTTGTTTCCTCCTTGGATTTTTCACCAAGGCG
>NW_026353838.1:0-421 GCF_001194135.2 Octopus bimaculoides | reverse complement strand
TATATATATATGCATATGTATGTATATGTATGTATGTGGGTATGTATGTATTATGCATACATGCCTTCAGAACCTCTCCCCACACCATTAATACTTAAATTTTATAACTAAACCACAAAATATTTATAATTCTTTTAATTCTAAGAAAAGTTTAAACCTTCAATATGACGGACATATTTCTCTGTTCTCTCACTGTATCTCTGCATCAACACATGAGAGGTATCCGTCATAGGATTCCTTGCACGCTAGAAGGAACAGCTAAAATCCACAGCACTATTTAGGGATAAACTTAGTGCTCATATGCTTAATCTAGGTGTGCCTGCTGACGAAGACTTCGCCTGGCAAATTATTTTATTTGCTAAAAAGAGTCTGAGTATTATTATTTTTCATTCCCTTCGAAGTTTATACCTAATAGTAGTTT
>NW_026353837.1:0-277 GCF_001194135.2 Octopus bimaculoides | reverse complement strand
TTTGCGGCCGAGGGCCTTTTTAGTTGTAAGTGTGTAATTATTAAATTTTGGCGATTGCGTGTTTGTTTCCATCATTCTATTGTACGTCCGCTAGCTATTCACTGACGATTCTCGCTGCTGGCTCCACCAAAATGTACAATATAATCGTTAAAAGCGCAAAATTTTGATGATGTTTTGGATGTTCACTGATAAATTAGCTACAAATTTTCCGTTTGGTGTGTTGTTATAAATTTTTTGGAATGCACAGACCCACACACGCACACACACACACACACAC
>NW_026353836.1:0-420 GCF_001194135.2 Octopus bimaculoides | reverse complement strand
CTCTCTCTCTCTCTCTCTCTCTCTGTCGCCGCTTACCAGTATTTGGTACCAATACGACCAATCATTAATTTGTTAGTGTCGATAGATGAAAATAATAGCTGTAACTAATTGCAGCGGCGAATGTGTGATGTCGAGTGTTTGACTGTTCGTACAAGATGAATGAACTTCATACAGACCAGTGTTCGCCAACTGATCTCTAATGATCGGGAATTGATGGTGTTAGAAGTTAGCGGGTTTTTCATTGGATGATTTCATGTTATGATGAAAGCGCTAATTGAACATTATGTCTCCTCGTTCCTTCTTAGGCTTTTCTCTCATTTCTTTCTCGTGTTTGTTTTCTTTGTTTTCTTTTTTCTTTTTTTATATACATCTCCACCTCCTCTTCTTCTTCTTCTTCTTCTTCTTCTTCTTCTTCTTCTT
>NW_026353835.1:0-241 GCF_001194135.2 Octopus bimaculoides | reverse complement strand
CGATGCTGGTGTATTTACGTCCCCGTAACTTAGCGGTTTGGCAAAAGAGAACGATAGATGAAGTACTAGGCTTACAAAGAATAAGTCCTGGGGTCGATTTGCTCGACTAAAAAGGTGCTGCTCCAGCAAGACGACAGTCAAATGACTGAGACTAGTAAAAGAGTATATATGGTTCAAATGCACAAAAAAACATTAGACGGCGACAGGTAAGAGAACAATTAAGCAACAGGTAAGGGAACAA
>NW_026353834.1:0-663 GCF_001194135.2 Octopus bimaculoides | reverse complement strand
GAGAGAGAGAGAGAGAGAGAGAGAGAGAGAGAGAGAGAGAGAAGCATTTTACGAACGTAATATTCACATCGCAATGTATAAATGCATATAATTGAGAAGAATAGAGATGAGATTCGAAAGTGTATCAAAGTAAGTATATGCGTATATATACATCCGTCCGGATGTGAACGTGTATTTGTATATGGACGTGATGTGCTTGTACATGTGTGTGCATGTACGTCTAAGCGAATGTACCTGTATGCACATGTATCTGTATGCGTATGTACTTGTATGCGCATGTACCTGTGTGCCTGTGTGTCGTTGTGAGAGTATCTGTGGGTGTGTAGATGTATTTGTGCGTTTGAGAGTTCCCTGTTAAAACTCATTATGAAGCTGTGTATAAAATATTGATTGAACGTCTTCTTGTAGGGTTGTTTAATTATACGATGCATCTCTTCGTCCTGAACATACACATTGCATGTTATGTTACGAAGCATCTGCGTTTGTTTTTAGCTTTACATATGTAATGATTGATTGATTAACTTACAGAAACACACACATACATATACATACATGTATATAGTATGTATATATATAGAGAGAGAATATGTACATGCATACAGAGACACAAATGTATAGATAGATAGATAGATAGATAGATAGATAGATATATAGACAGATAGA
>NW_026353833.1:0-812 GCF_001194135.2 Octopus bimaculoides | reverse complement strand
ATATATATATATACTCCTTCCTGTTGATTCTATTTATTCACATTATATATATATACCCGACGGGCTACTTTCAGCTTCTGTCTACCAAATCCACTCACAAGGCTTTGATCGACCTGAAGTTATAGTAAAAGGCAATTAATTTTTTCTAAGGTGCTACGCAGTGGGACTGAACCCGGAACCACGTAGTTGGGAAGCAAACTTTTTATCATACAGCCACGCCTACTAAACTTTTGTAACCGAAATCATTGTGATGATTCAGACGATTCTATTACAAACGTACTTTTATTTCTATTTATTTTTCAAGTATAAATATTTGATCCTATTATAATTGACTTCTAAATATATATTTAAGGAATTTTCATGATTGATGTTAACGCCAATTCTTATCTGACACAATTACTGCAAATATATTTGGCGTCCCAAGAGACAATGGATGTAATCGTTAAATCATCAGGCAATGTACTTCGCAATATTAAGTCACGGTTCTTTACGTTGTGGGTTCAAATATCTGATCGAAGTTATCTTTGTCATTTGTCATTTCAAGATCGATAAAGTAATTACCAATCAGGCATAGGCGTCGATGTAATGGAATATATTTTTCTATTGAATTTCTCGCCTTCAGAAATGCTACATACGGAAAAATGTATATAGTCTGTCTAAATATCTAAATATCTAAATATATAAGCGCAGGAGTGACTGTGTGGTAAGAAGCTTGCTCACAACCACATGGTTCCAGGTTCAGTCCCACTGCGTGGAACCTTCGGCAAGTGTCTTCTACTATAACCTCGGGCCGACCAATGCCTTGTGAGTGG
>NW_026353832.1:0-649 GCF_001194135.2 Octopus bimaculoides | reverse complement strand
AAAAAGATTGATTCTAAACACCACCACCGAGTTTGACAGTAGTAAGATAGTCAGCTATTTATTAACGAAGAATATTGTATTGTTAACTTATATACAAAAGCAGGCAGATACACACATATATATGTGTGTGTGCTTATTGACTCTTACGATTTATATATTTGAAACTGAAGCTGTTTTGTGTCGCAACTTCGATATGCATATTTTCGACGGTTCGCGTAGTTGCTACAGTCATGAACTTATCTTGTGGTTTGAAGTAATCGCTCAGAACCACCAGATAAGTTCGAGGGCCTCAAATCCATTTCTGTTTTCATTTATTCGAATAATTCCGTCTTCCTATAGATTTGGTTACAATAACTACAACTGTCAAAGTAATGAGCTATGACCTCTTCAGCAAATTGTGCACAGTACGATGCCTGACTTACCGATGTATAATAACACTCCTAGAGTCTCCCAGTCATTTACTTCCTATACCAGAATGCGCGAAAGCAGATTCAAGAGCCTGAGCTTAAACTATAAAAGTAGTTCCCAACCTCTTCACTACCAAGTACCCCTTTTATTTAAATAAGTTTTCCAACGCTTCCTTTTTAATATGCTTATCCTTATGTATGTCTATCTATCTATCTATCTATCTATCTATCTATCTATCTAT
>NW_026353831.1:1196-4120 GCF_001194135.2 Octopus bimaculoides | reverse complement strand
CTGTCTGTCTGTCTGTCTGTCTGTGTCTATTTAGTCTCATCTTGCTTCCATTCATTAGACTGCGGCTAAGCCGGAGCACTACCCTCAACAAGTATTTTAGAGAATCCCACCGAATCAAGCATCTCCATCTGTTTGATCGCTAACGATTTGTCGAACCGCTAACCAAACTTCTTTATGTATGGGATAAAGTGTAAACAGTACCAGTTCTGTTTAGCAAACATAAACACACTCACAGACAGACACACACGCACACATGCACACACGCATATAAATATGCGTAAGAACATACTTGCAAGTCAAAACTTTTAAACTCAATTAAAAACAAAACTATCAAAACACTTCATAAAAGTTTCATTTGATCTCCAAACAAACGCCATTTTCAAACAGTTGTTTGTTTACGGTAAGTATTCTCTAAGTTTTGAACTATTTCTATTTATTATTATTATTATTATTATTATTATTATTATTATTATTATTACTAGTATTATTGTTGTTATTATTATTATTATTATTACTTCTCTAATTATCATTATTATTGTTGTTGTTGTTGTTGTTATTATTATTAATATGTTTTGTCATGTTTTGTTGGTAGATTCAGTATATCGAATTTATTCCATCCAATTAGTAAATCGTATTTCTTTCGGCGTTCTTTGAGTCGAAGTATCTTGAAAAAAAAAACGCAAGTGACGATATGAGTGTGAGGAACACATACCAGTTATATATATATCGATATATATATATATATATACATACACATGTATATATATGTATATGCATACATACATACATAGATATATTTATGCACACATACCTACACACACTCGCGCACGCACGCACATATGTATATTTAAAGTGAGATTTTTTGGTGACCTCATCATTATATTTCTAGTACGTGGACTAAAATATGGATTAAGGCCAGGTAATCTTGCACTGACGGATACGAAGAATTCTTTCCAAATTGACAATTAACTGAAAGCTAGCTCTCTTTTTTTTTTGCTTTTGTCTACGTTTTTCTTTTCTTTCAGGAAAGTACTTAAATCTATCTATTTGTCTATCTATTTATCTATCTAACTGTCTATCTATCTATCTATCTATCTATCTATCTATCTATCTATCTATCTACCTATCTGTCTATCTGTCTGTCTATTTATCTAGCCCTGTGTGGCTATAATAAAAAGATATGTATCACCCTATCTATTATCTCTCTGTCTATCCGTCTACCTATTATCTATCTTTTTATCTATTTAACTCATACACTCTCTTCTTCCTCTTTGTTTCTTTCCTTCTGTCTCTCTCTTTATCTGTCTTTCAAGCTATCTACCCACCTATATGTTTAAACATACTAATGTGAATATATATATGCTTATGTATGTATGTGTGTGTGTGTATGTACATGTGTGTATGTATATCTATAACCTAAATTGAACATGAGCGACCGTTGTATTCTTTCTTGTCTCGTGGTTCACGGCCAAACGGCTGGGTGGATTCGCGTGAAAACTGGCACACATGTGGAGACGGGTGCATATATTGGAATGCACCCGTCCATTTCATATATCACAACCTGGACTTATCACTTGCAACTGTATTATCAGACCCGCATTTGGTATTCTTTCTCCTTACTGCTTGTTCCTTTACAGCTCAGCTGAGTGATTCTGTCTCCGGTTTTATTATGTCACACTTCCTTAGTCAGTGTTACTTTCCATCAGCATCTGTATACTTGTTCACCTCTCTCACAAACTGTCCGCTCACCATTTTCCCATTCCATTTCCTTTCGTCGTCCTTATTCTTTATTTCTTTGACCTCCTCTGTCTCTGGCACTCTTGACACACCACCCGAAGCTATTTCTTCTGAGCATATGCAACTTCACAGGTGACTAACCCTCGAACATTTTAATGCCTGAATAGAAAAGACGTGCCAATATTGCTTTTGCTAAATGACGTATCTCCTGGCTCATTTCTATTCTGAATCCAAATTCCGTTGGGGTCGACATTGCCAATCATCCTTTTGGGGTCGGTGACAAAAAATGTGCCACAAGAACACTAGGGTCGATGTAATTGATTATTCCCCTTCCCCCAAATTTCAGGATTCTTCTTCTTCGACTTCTGCTTCACCTCCTCTACTTTTCACCTCCCCTACTCTTCTTCTTCGTATTATTATTATTATTATTATTATTATTATTATTGTTGTTGTTGTTGTTGTTGTTATTATTATTCCTCTTCTGCTTCACCTCCTCCCTTTCTCTTCCTCCTTCTTCTTCACCTCTTCTTTTTCTTTTTCTTCTCCATCTCCTTTTCTTCCACTTCTCTTCTTCTTTTTCTTCTTCTTCTCCTTATCTTCCTCTTTCTCTTCTTCTTCTCCTCCTCCTTCTTCGTATTATTATTATTATTATTATTATTATTATTAGTAGTAGTAGTAGTAGTAGTAGTAGTAGTAGTAGTAGTAGTAGTAGTAGTAGTAGAATTATTACTATTATTATGAGATCATTACTATGTCTTTACTTGCCACAAGTGCCATACACATATATAAATAGCGACAAGCAATAAATCGGGTTGCCTACAGAAACACACAAATTGCTAATAAGGAACTACAAACTGCTTGTTGATAGTCATTGTGGAAGCTGGCAAAACGATATTTTGTCCATATAAGATCGGATCAGTAAAAGAATTTCACTATTTATGGGATTCAAATGGCTTTTGTACGATACAATTGTCACAGTCTGTATACGCAATCTACGCTCACAAAAACACACACACACACACACACATATATTCTTACTCTTTAATCTTTTACTCTTTCACTTGTTTCAGGCATTTGATTGCGGCCATGCTGGAGCACCGCCTTTAGTCATGCAAATCGACCCCAGGACTTATTCTTTGTAAGCCTAGTACTTATTCTGTAGGCCTCTTTTACCGAACAGCAAAGTT
>NW_026353831.1:0-537 GCF_001194135.2 Octopus bimaculoides | reverse complement strand
TATATATATATATATATATATATATACATATGTGTGTATTGTCAGTCTCCGTTAATATATATGTGAGTATATGTACATATTATAAATAAATATATAAATATATACATGAACATATTATATATGTCCATATATATATAATTATATAAATATACATATATATATATGTTTATTTATAGCGAGAGAGACAGAGAAATAGAGAGAGTATGGGAAGATAGAGAGAGAGAGAGAAACGAAGAGATGGCTGTTTGCGTTTTGAAGTGTCAGCAGAGATATATTGCTGACACATTTAAGTGTACAAATGCAGACAGGAACTACATCGAAAGAACACTTGCCGATGAGTGTATGCACAATAACAATGTCATATCTGCATGTGCATATATGGGCATGTGCATATTTACATCAAAAGACACCAGCGCGTATACACTTAAGCACACACGCGTGCACACACATATACACATACATACACACAACCATATTCACAAATATATACGAACTCACCAATGCGCAAATGACAAGAATATATATATATACATATAT
>NW_026353830.1:0-237 GCF_001194135.2 Octopus bimaculoides | reverse complement strand
TACAATATATATGTACACACACACACACACACACACATATATAGATATAGTATATATGTACATATATATATACACGTATATATATTAATGTAAATATATCTATGCGTATAAGTATAGATATATATAATATAATATATGATTGATATATATTTATATATATATATATATACATATCTATAAACCTATGTTTTTTATATGTATATATATATGGGTATATATATTGATATGTATGTATAT
>NW_026353829.1:0-212 GCF_001194135.2 Octopus bimaculoides | reverse complement strand
GCTAGAGCACCGCATTTGGTCGAACGAAACGACCCCAGGATTTATTCTTCGTAAGCCTACTACTTATTCTATCGATCTCTTATGCCATACCGTTAAGTTTCGGGTTTCGGAGATGTAAACACACCAACATAGGTTATTAAGTGATAGGGGTGATAGTAAACACAGAAACACATACAAACATGCATATGTAAATATATATATATATATATATA
>NW_026353828.1:0-351 GCF_001194135.2 Octopus bimaculoides | reverse complement strand
GTGAAGAACGAATTTGTACGTAATCTGTTTCTGAGAGCTATTCTATTGGACCTCTGACTAATCATTGAAACATTGATTTACTGATCCAGTATCAAGTGCTGCAGCATGCATTTGCTGATCTTGGGAAAGTTTCATCTCCCGTCTCTCTTGAGACACCGTCTGACGTGCTGCAGTACGCTTTTGCTGATCTTGAGAAAATCTCGTCTCGCTTCTCTCTTCAGACACTCGCCTTCGGTTTTCGGTAATCTTCCTTGCTTTATACTTCTTTCTGGAGAGATTACATTTTTTCTTTGGTAGCATATTTTTCAATATTGTAAACAAAAAATTATGAACATAGAAAGAAATTATACA
>NW_026353827.1:0-226 GCF_001194135.2 Octopus bimaculoides | reverse complement strand
ATGTGTTTATGACTTGTGAATTTTGCTTGTTTGTGTATGCATACATATGCCTGTGAGCGTTCACGTGTGTGCGCGCATGAACGTGTGTGCGTGTGTGTACGGGCACACACGCGGATGACTGCATGTAGGTAATAGCGTTCTTTTTGCTAAAACTTAAAAATTTTTGTTCGGTTTTCGTAATTGTGAAATTTTTTTGCCATGAACGGTTTGTGTTTTTAAACCGAAT
>NW_026353826.1:0-220 GCF_001194135.2 Octopus bimaculoides | reverse complement strand
CCACATCAAGAATCTTGCACACGAAATACACATACGAAATAAATATATTTTTATATATGTATGTATATATACATATGTGCATATATACATGTATATGTGTATATATTTATGCGTTTCAGCCAAGTGGCTGCGGTCGTGCTAGAGCACCTCCATGACTTTCCCTCCTTATTCTGTGCTCTCTGCACGTTCCTTGCATGGCTCTTCTCCGCCAGCTGATGTA
>NW_026353825.1:0-394 GCF_001194135.2 Octopus bimaculoides | reverse complement strand
TCATCATCATCATCATCATCATTATTATTATTATTATTATTAATATTATTTCAGTTTGAGTTGATTCTTTGGCTACTGACAACTAATACCATGACTGGCCGGAGCGAGCTATATGTCTGTCTGTCTGTCTCTCTCTCTCTCTATCTATCTATCTATCTATTACTCGAAAGTTATTGGAACAAATTTGACACCTATATCTGTCTGTCTGCCTGTCTGTTGCTGGTTTGAGTTGATACTTTGGCTTACTTACTTACTGATATCTATCTACTATCTATCTATCTATCAATCACTCGTCCACCTTATTAGAAAACACAAACTTAATATAAAAATATATTTCCTGAAAATGCAAATTATTTAAAATATAAAAATATAATTTTCAACAGAGAGAATTTAT
>NW_026353824.1:0-369 GCF_001194135.2 Octopus bimaculoides | reverse complement strand
ATCTATCTATCTATCTATCTATCTATCTATCTATCTATTTGTGTATGTGTGTGTGTTTTTGTATATACAAAACGATAGGTGTGTGGGCGTATGTACCTCTGTGCTTCTGTGTAATAGTAGTAGTAGTTTGTACTAGTATCTAGTCGATCCATATAGCTGGTATCAAGAAGTGATTGCTTAAAACTATATTAGTCAAGTGTTAGTTAAGTGAAGATTTCTGTGAAAATGTGAATAACAACATGGCTTCCTTACACGATTTAGTTAACCAGAAATAATTTATGATGTTAAAATTCTCTCCTTCACACAATCATATACTTGAACAGATGCATGCATACATACATACATACATACATACATACATACATACAT
>NW_026353823.1:0-299 GCF_001194135.2 Octopus bimaculoides | reverse complement strand
GATAGATAGATAGATAGATAGATAGATAGATAGATATACATTAATATGTATACGCATCGACAATATATGAATATATGCATCTATGTCAATATCCGTATACATGTGCAGTGGTATACTCAATTGTACAGTGCATTCATAGGCTTGTATGTATGTATGTATGTATGCATGCATGTATGTACGTATGTGTACATATATGTGTGGGGTGTGTTTGTGGGTGCGTGTATCTGTGTGTGAGTGTGTGTCTGTGTATGTGTGTGTGTCTGTGTGTAGAAATGTATATCCTTATATCTATACTTATT
>NW_026353822.1:0-372 GCF_001194135.2 Octopus bimaculoides | reverse complement strand
TGCTGCTGTTCCAAGATCGTCTGCCAAGTTAACTCTATCTCCGAAGACGCAAAGTACCCACTTACCACGTATGGACACAGGGACTTCCCAGTAGAGTCTTAATCAGGGAGGCTGTATAATGGAGGGAGAAGGCTTGCTTATTCGGCTACTTTCTAGTTTACCATATGCACTGGCCAGTGGCAATGTGCTGTAAGCAGGAGGGTTGTAAGCAGGTGTAATGTAGCAGTACACCTTCCCAACCAACTATCACCGATATACTAGATATACTAGATATACTAGATATACTAGACGCTTTCACATCATCTTACAGACAGAGAATATAAACACTACACATACATGCACACACACATACACACACACACACACACACAC
>NW_026353821.1:619-774 GCF_001194135.2 Octopus bimaculoides | reverse complement strand
TATATATATGTATATATGTATGTATGTATGTGTATATTGATTAGTTATCTGACACCTCACATTCGTTAATGTCTTCATATTCCGGCAGAAAATGTTATCGTCAAGATCGTGGCACAAGTGGATCTAAAATCTCAGTCTTTAGCAATGTTACAGAG
>NW_026353821.1:0-609 GCF_001194135.2 Octopus bimaculoides | reverse complement strand
TCGTGGCACAAGTGGATCTAAAATCTCAGTCTTTAGCAATGTTACAGAGATGATGTTGTTGATAATAACGATGATGATAGTGTCAATGATGATAATGATGGTGATAATAATGTCTATAATAACAATGCATGTGTCAAACTATATACATAGATACGTGCATATACATCTGTGTATATACTCACACATGTATTCACCCATATATATGTTTATGTCTACATACACTCGTGTTTTAGTACATACATACACACATGCACATATATCACATGTGCACAATTTATATATTGTCAGATTTCTTATACACATACACATATCCACAACACTAATACAATCTGCGTGTATGTATATATATGTATGTAAATAGGTTTCTTTTGTGGAACTAGATTTTGAAGCACATATAAAGCTACAAATAACAGCATGTATATATTTTTCTATCCCAAAGTGTTTTTCAACCTAATATTTTGACAAGTCCCTTAACCCCTTGTGGGCCACTGGAGTGCTGCAGTGGTGTAGCATATCTAGGTGAAAAAGCCTGGTGGAGCCCATCACTTTCCAGGCTAAATTCATTTTTGTCAGCTGAGTGGACTGGAGCAATGTGAAATGAAGTGTTTT
>NW_026353820.1:3799-3911 GCF_001194135.2 Octopus bimaculoides | reverse complement strand
ACTTTGGTCGAGACACTAATGACAGTATAATAGATTGGTAGAATTAAAACTAAACGAGTATAATAAACATGGTTATATACAAAATAGAAATTATACTGGTTTATCTTGTCAT
>NW_026353820.1:1921-2095 GCF_001194135.2 Octopus bimaculoides | reverse complement strand
CAGAATGAAATAATGAATCTCTGCCTAAAACCAGGTGCAAGCAATTATTTCCTTCATTGTCGACAGCATTTACATTCGCACTTCTGGCTATCAGCCTGTGCATCATTCCGAGATTCCTCTTAATGACAGCTTCAAGCAATGGTGTCCTATTTTCATTGTTCTTCATTTCGAAAT
>NW_026353820.1:0-109 GCF_001194135.2 Octopus bimaculoides | reverse complement strand
CTGGTGGTCAATGCGAAAACTAGGGATGGACGAGTGGTTGGTGAGAGCATCTCATGTACAGGGATGCTGTCAGTAAGGTGAGGTTTGGCAACGTGTGTAGCAATCAATT
>NW_026353819.1:0-564 GCF_001194135.2 Octopus bimaculoides | reverse complement strand
GCGATGGGAAGTGAAGGAATCAAGGCCGCTGGATGGGCCCGCGTGGTGGAAGCTCGGCAAGGGAATAGTTCCACTATACGGTCTTTGACGAACCATAATGGTGTCTTGATAAACGAACCCGAGAAAATTTGTGAGGCCTTTCGGGAGTACTTCGCCCAGCTGTTCGCGGGTGACGGGGGTTCTGATGGTGGGAGAGCCCTCGAGGACTTTCTTGCCGGTCTGCTGTGTCTCTCGGGGTCGGATGCGGAGTGTTGCGAAGGACCAATCACGCCTGGGGAGGTGAAGGAGGCTTTGACCGACTGTAAAGCGGGTAGGTCACCGGGACTTGATCGATCGTCTTCCGTATGAGGTGTATAAATGTATGCCAGACTTGTTCGGGCATCTGCTGGTTGATGTCTACGCGAACTGGCAACAGAATGGGTTTATCCCCAGATCTGTGCGCCGGGGAGTAGTGACGTTGGTCAGAAGCGACCCGGATAAGGGGTACGTTATAGAAAACTTCAGGCCCATCACACTGTTAAACGCAGAAGTGAAGATTTTGGCCAAGGTCTTAGCGAAAAGGTT
>NW_026353818.1:0-258 GCF_001194135.2 Octopus bimaculoides | reverse complement strand
TTACCACCTAAATAAAGTGTTGTTTAAGTTGATAGTCTGGAGTTCAGCGTATTGTTATATATTCTATATTTTTATATAGGAAAGTCAGGTATACATCTAATGATGTATAACCAACTTTCCTATAGGCTCATTCAAAATGGTGGTGTCTGTGTCCAGTTCACCATATAACCAATATAACCAATATTGCCATGTCCAGGTTATTTGTTGTTTGAGAAAAGCTGAACATTAGAAGCATCAGTTGTGGCGTGCAAGAGAGAC
>NW_026353817.1:0-258 GCF_001194135.2 Octopus bimaculoides | reverse complement strand
CCCCTACAATGAAAATTAACACATTTAGTAGTCAATACATCAGTTAGAGAACACTGCTTTTGTTCCATCTTCAGCCCTAGTATTTCATTAATCTCTTTTCTTAGGGTTGGTTTACTAACAGAAGATCTGGTGGTAGTAGACAGGAAGATCCATTGGGGGTGGCAGGAGTGGCTGTGTGGTAAGTAGCTTGCTTACCAACCACATTGTTCAGGGTTCTGGGTTCAGTCCCACTGCGTGGCACCTTGGGCAAGTGTCTTC
>NW_026353816.1:0-232 GCF_001194135.2 Octopus bimaculoides | reverse complement strand
CACCACCACGCACACACTAGCACTGACCAACTCCCTTCCCCACATTTTCATACCTTCACACCTACGTACACACATACATACGTTATGATCACCAGCATTCTCTCACACACACGCAGATTCTCGTCTTGGGTTCACCATTTCTTTGTTATCTCCCCTTTTTGTTATCTCCCCTTTATAATCTCCCCCTTTTCTTAGCTCTCCTGTGTGATCCTTCTGTCCGGCATTCGCCATG
>NW_026353815.1:0-346 GCF_001194135.2 Octopus bimaculoides | reverse complement strand
TGGCTGGCTGGCTGGCTGGCTGGCTGGTTTGGTGCTATATCTTCATGTCTTATAGTTTAAAAGAAATCTGTGATGATAGCATCTCATTCTTGTATTATTTCCAATGGATTCTTTGCTACAGCTGCCAGATTACAGTTTCCTTGTTTTTCCTTTTCGGTATTTCCTCTCGTGCATTAACGTCTTTCTTCCTTCCTTTCGTTCTTCCTTTCACTCCGTCTCTTTCACTCTTTCACCCTTTCTTTCCTTCTTTTCTTTACTTCTTTTTTCCTATCTTTCATTCATTTTTTTCTCTCTCAACACAATACTTCTTTTTTTCATATGTTTGCGTGTGTGTATATATATATAT
>NW_026353814.1:0-228 GCF_001194135.2 Octopus bimaculoides | reverse complement strand
ATAGATAGATAGATAGGAAGGTAGGTAGGTAGGTAGGTAGGTAGATAGATCTACTCATATATCTCTGAATAGTTTCATTAGTTGGTATATTAAATGATCATTTTCCAATTCAAGAGGCAAACCGGAAGCGGAAGTTTCAATTTATCTCCGAAAGTTATTGGAGTCGTAAATGCACCATTTCGGAACTTCACGTACACTTATATATATATATATATATATATATATATA
>NW_026353813.1:0-219 GCF_001194135.2 Octopus bimaculoides | reverse complement strand
GAGTTCGTGTGTTGAAGCATATTCTGTTGTGTCTGGGAAGAGTCATTTTCGTTTTGTGCCTTATAATTTAACACACTGACCGGTAAAATTTCAACTTATTTCTTATGTTTATTTTTCTAAAATTTTCGTTGCGTCTTGCAACCTTTTCAATAATCTTGACTCCAGAGACACAACAGTATATATATATATGTATATATATATGTATGTGTCTGTATATAT
>NW_026353812.1:0-357 GCF_001194135.2 Octopus bimaculoides | reverse complement strand
ATACATACATACATACATACATACATACATACATACATACATATATTTCTATACATGCACAGATACTCATACACATACAGAAACTCACATGGTCAATCGTGTTTACGACAGATTGAAAGCATTAAACCATGGAAAGTGAAACACTATTTCATCTACTACTGGAGATGCTATCAAATATATTAGAGATAAATGTTTATTAATGCATAGATATATATGAGTAAGCTTTTACGAATGTGTATGTGTATGCGCGTGTTTATGCGCACATGTCTGTGTGTTTGGCAGCGATTAAGCCCATATGCTTCATTACGAGTGTGTGCGCGCAAGTACATACATACATACATACATACATACATACAT
>NW_026353811.1:0-300 GCF_001194135.2 Octopus bimaculoides | reverse complement strand
TAGTATCCTTATGTATTTTTTATAACATTTATTCACTTCGATGATCTTTTTAAATTTGGCGCGACATTAAAAATAATTATCAAACACTGCCAATTGGGAATCACTCAGTCTTATCGTTAAAAATGCGAAACTGAATATTACCAATTGGTCGATAACCGATGAGGAATTACGGACTTTCTGTTTGTCTCCCGTTCGTTCTTGCATTCAGTATACGTTACATCGTTTGTTCATACATTTTTTCATTTATCAAGTAATGGCACGCAACAAGCACCCATTTTGTATTAACAAGTAAGTTTTATA
>NW_026353810.1:0-365 GCF_001194135.2 Octopus bimaculoides | reverse complement strand
AATAAAATTCTTTTTTAATCTAAAATATTCTTTCCTTCATTTTCTACACTGCGCTTCCATTTATCCTGTAGACTTGCAATGTCTCTCTTTCAAAATTCATTTAGACCTTCTTTAGCCTGGGGTGCCGGCGTTTCTCCTTTCCTTACCTACTGTCTTCGGCGCTTGACATTTTTATAGAGAACCCATTCCTCGTTACCAGGCATTATTTTGTTCAAAAATGGTTCATAAAACAATAGAGAGAGATGGTGTAGTGCTAGGGTATACTCACAAGTAATAAGAATAAGAGTGTTGAACCTTGTTAGAGAAATACGGAGCGGGTGGTGGGGATGTGTATATGTCTGTCTGTCTGTCTGTATGTATGTATC
>NW_026353808.1:0-225 GCF_001194135.2 Octopus bimaculoides | reverse complement strand
TTCTGACTACGAATGGCAAAATTGTTTCTATTGCTTGCAAAATTGCTTCTGTTGCTTGCAAAATTGCTTCTATTGATAACAAATCAATATTTCCAATTGTAAAAAGTTTGCGTGCATGTGAATGTTGCATTCGTTGATTATTTTATCGATCCAGGAGTAATGAAAGGCATAGCTGACCTTGATAGAATTTTAACTCCGTATGCAAAAGAGCTAGAAGAAATACCA
>NW_026353807.1:0-218 GCF_001194135.2 Octopus bimaculoides | reverse complement strand
ATGTATATGTATATAAATATATATATATATGAATATATATATGTATATATATGAATATATATATGTTTGTGTGTGTGTATGTTTACATAATATATGGATATCATACATATTAAGATATATATGTATATATTATGTATATGTATGGATATTTGTACTTATACAATATATATATTTTTCATTTATATATATATATAATGTGTATGTATATACGTATATAT
>NW_026353806.1:0-562 GCF_001194135.2 Octopus bimaculoides | reverse complement strand
TCGGCGTTGTCATCTCATCGTCAACTTCATATCATTATGAGCGCCATTAAATATGCCAAAAATACAAGCCCGATTTCATTTTTGCTACTAAAGAAACAGAGACTACTACTACTACTACTACTGCTGCTGCTACTGCTACTGCTGCTGCTGCTGCTGCTGCTGCCACTACCACTTCTTCTACTACTGATACCACTGCTGTTACTTTTCTTGTATGATCATCACATAATCGACATCATCAACATTATCATTATAGTTATGACCGTTATCGTCAATAACACTACTAAAATTCGTGATCATCACAGACAAAATGTCTGATATGATAAAATTCATAGTTTCTGATTTTGGCAAACGACTAACGAAATTTTGGGGGAGGGGGACAGTTGGTTAGATCGACCTCAGTACGCAACTGGTACTTAATGTATCGACCTCGAAAGGACCAAAGGTAAAGTTAACCTCGGCGGAATTTGAACTCAGAACGAAACGATGGGCGAAATACCGCTAAGTACTTCGTTCAGCGTGCTAACGATTCTGCCAGCTCGTCGCCTTAAATAATAATAATAAT
>NW_026353805.1:0-283 GCF_001194135.2 Octopus bimaculoides | reverse complement strand
CGATGATGTTGGGAAGCTCACCTTTTTCGCGCCTCCCCTCTTTGTCAATTATTTCTTTTGTCCTTCTTCTTCGTTTTTTTTTGTTGGTGGTACAGTGTGCCACTTCCCTTTCTCACTATCAGTGCTCGCACAATCCGAGCTGATCTGATCTGGAAAGGGAATGTTTGTCGGATCTGGTGAAGATTCTTTTGCAATTTCTGTTGTTGTTGTTGCTGGTTCTATTATCTTTTTTCGTGTGGAGGTTCTTGGTGTTGGTGTTGGTGTTGGTGTTGGTTTGGTGATG
>NW_026353804.1:0-378 GCF_001194135.2 Octopus bimaculoides | reverse complement strand
TTTTGTTTGTCCGAACAGAGAAAACTGTAGTGTTCTTAGAATAAAAAGGACGTTTGCATTTTCGAATACTCAGGGAGAAAGGAAAGGATAGGTATTCACTTCCGTGAATACCTATCCTTTTGTAATTTCTAAAACTGATCGTTTGTGTGTTCGTAAACTGTAGATATGTAAGTTTCTTAACTTATTTTGAGGGAAATTTAAAATACTCACAGGAAATTGTAGATATTCTAGTCTTTGAGAGTTATCTTTCCCTTGTCTTGCTGGGTTGTATTAGTGTTGCTGTGTCTTCGGCTGCTGACTGGTCAGACCAGCAAAGAACACGCCCAGCCGCTGCCAAGGCTGGGGCTCTTATTATTATTATTATTATTATTATTATTA
>NW_026353803.1:0-334 GCF_001194135.2 Octopus bimaculoides | reverse complement strand
ACACAGGTACAATAAACACTGAAAATGTACAGAAAATAGACTCCATCAACAGCCATGGGGGTAAGCTAGAGGTAGTAGATAGCTTCCGTTATCTAAGTGATCAAGTTAGTAGTGGAGGTGGATGCTTCAAGAGTGTAGCTGTCAGAATAAGATTAGGCTGAGCATAGTTTAAAGAACTCCTTCCTCTGCTGACAACAAAGGGCTTCTTTCTCAGAGTAAAAGGCAGACTGTTTGATGCCTGTATGTGAACCGCTATGCTACATGGCAATGAAACATGGACTGTAACAGCCAAGGACATGCGTAGGCTTGAAAGAAATGAAGCCAGTATGCTTCA
>NW_026353802.1:0-276 GCF_001194135.2 Octopus bimaculoides | reverse complement strand
TATACGTAATTTTATTTTTGTGTACGTTTGTTACACATATTCAGTCACCTATCTTTCTTCTTTCTCTCTTTTTCGTTCCTTACGAGAAGTATCCTCTCCCTGTTCGTTACGTCTATAGCGTCTTATATCAATGCGTTCCTTTCCTTGCTGTTACATTTAAATCCTTTTTTTTCTTTTTCCCCCCTCCCTACGTTTTTATTTCTCATCTAGCTTGTCTGTTATAACGTCTATATGTATACACCAAGTGATTTTCGCATGCAAGCATGATTGCGTACA
>NW_026353801.1:0-977 GCF_001194135.2 Octopus bimaculoides | reverse complement strand
TTACTTATATATAGGATTTCTAAGGTAAGCACAAGGCCAAACATTTTGGAGGGAGACTATGTGCAATTGGAACAGCCTCAGTTCTTGACTAAAACTTATTTTACTGGTTCCAAAAAGATGAAAGACGTGACTAACCCTGGTGGGAATTTGAACTCGTAGCATAAAGAGACATAGCTTCAAAGTATTTTGTCTGTTGCCCTACTGATGCTGCTAACTGGCATAACTAATATAGAAGCTATAGTTTATCAGTAAATAAATAAAATACTCTTCTTCATAGAGGAAAAGTAAAGTTAAAAATACATACAATCAAAAACAAACCTTATAATGCAATAAAATCAAAAAATTAAATTAACTGCATTACAAGAGCTGAGGTGTAACAACAGCATTAATATTTTATCTTTCTTTCAAAGAAAATAATAGTTATAAGCAGTAAGCCCAAATAGAACAAAACTGATTTCTAATACTGACAATGGATTACAAATTATAGAAAAGAAGAATATAGTTGATTACCATCAACACAGTATATGACCTGTACTTATTTATTCCCATCCACCACAAGGATGAAAGGCAAAGCTTCTTAATGTCAAATTTATGATTATTTTTTGTGTAAAGCAGTTCCACACTTCTAAAAGAGCAAAATGTATGTCTCAAAAGTACAAAATTACAAATGTAATTATAAGCCGACTAATTAGTTATGTTGTCTCTCTTATTTGAGGCACTACACAGAAGAACATTGTTGACAAGGATTTTCAAACTGTATTAAAGGGAAAACAAAGTTTCATGTCTCCATTTAAAAAGTCATTATGTTAAATAAACAGCTCACACTGAAATGTGAATCAAAGAGAAAATTGTTTACTCCATTGTAAGAAAGCAAATTTCTGGTCACCGACAACATTGTTAACTTACAAAACAAAAGGAAGTCAGAGTATACATGGAAATTAAATATATACACATGTATGTATTTGTGTGAATATATA
>NW_026353799.1:0-258 GCF_001194135.2 Octopus bimaculoides | reverse complement strand
AGTAGTAGTAGTAGTAGTAGTAGTAATAGTAGTAGTAGTAGTAGTAAAAGTAGATGTTGTTGTTGCTATCAGTCAACCCCAGTTACACCAGAAGTATAGGAAAATGTTTTCCAACCGTGAACACATTACCTGCTTTGTATACCAGAGAGTATGCCGACATTCTAAAAGTGAATAGGATGTAAACTGAGGGAGATCTGACTACCGTTTCTTACATTTCACGCATCTATATAACGATGTTATTGTTGTTGTTGTTGTTGT
>NW_026353798.1:0-501 GCF_001194135.2 Octopus bimaculoides | reverse complement strand
ATATATATATGTAAGTGTATGCGCGTGTATAATATATACGTATATATGTAATATGTATGTATATGCATGCATACATGTGCTTACATGTAATCTCTTCACTGAAAATTTGCAGTCTTCGTAGCCATTCGTGGAAGTGTCCTCATCTCATTTTGATGGGTTGTTATTTCATGTCTACATTTGATTTGATTTATGAAACACATCTCATGAGTTGCCAGCCTGCTGGAAGTGTTCAATTTCGAACTTTTTAATATTCTAGTTAGGTTGTAAATTTCTGACAGTAGAGTTCCAGTGACAATGTATACGCATATACATTCATGCATACATACGTAGTACATACACACATACATACATGCATGCATACATACATACATATACATATATATACATATATAGATATATATATACATATATGTATATATAAATGCATACATACATACATACATACATACATACATGCATACAGGCATATATATATATATATATATATATATATATATATAT
>NW_026353797.1:133-290 GCF_001194135.2 Octopus bimaculoides | reverse complement strand
CAATGTCTCTGTAGTTTGTACTTCAGTGTCTGGTGAACTGATATCCAATGACTCTGTAGTTTGTACTTCAGTGTATGGTGTACTGATATCCAACGTCTCTGTAGTTGGTATTTCTGTGTCTGGCAAACTGATATCTGGTATTTCTGTAGTTTGTACT
>NW_026353797.1:0-123 GCF_001194135.2 Octopus bimaculoides | reverse complement strand
TGTGTCTGGCAAACTGATATCTGGTATTTCTGTAGTTTGTACTTCAGTGTCTGGTATACTGATATCTGATATCTCTCTAGTTTGCACTTCAGTGTCTGGTGTACTGATATCTGATGCCTCTGT
>NW_026353796.1:0-406 GCF_001194135.2 Octopus bimaculoides | reverse complement strand
TCTATCTATCTATCTATCTATCTGTCTATCTATCTATCTATCTGTCTATCCGTCCGTGTGCATGCATATACGTATACAATGCAGATGTGTTTGATCAACAGATGAATTTATACCTCATCAGGAAATACGACAAATATTCGGAATATATGTACATGTATGTATATATGTATGTATATATATGTAAATATACTTACACATGTATAAATATATACGTGAACATACACGCACGTATTTTTATACAATTGTTCATATTTTGCAGTTGTATACTGTTACACATGCAAAGATATGTACGTACAATCTATCTATCTAATTAAATATCTATCTATCTAATTAAATATCTATCTATCTATCTATCTACCTAAATATCTATCTAGTTGTGTGTGTATATATATATATATATATATAT
>NW_026353795.1:0-201 GCF_001194135.2 Octopus bimaculoides | reverse complement strand
GTCATTTGACTGCGGCCATGCTGGAGTACCGCCTTTAGTCAAGCAAATCGCCCCCAAGACTTATTCTCTAGAAGCCTAGTACTTATTCTATCGGTCTCTTTTGCTGAACCACTAAGTTACAGTGACATAAACACACCAGCATCGGTTGTCGAGTGATGTTGGGGGGGACAAACACAGACACACAAACACACACACACACAC
>NW_026353794.1:0-534 GCF_001194135.2 Octopus bimaculoides | reverse complement strand
CCTGAAACTGTAGATGAAATACGGGCATTTTTTGCCATAAATATTATTATTGGTATTAGGCAGTTACCCAGAATAACAAATTACTGGAGCGACCAGGAACCTTTTGGCGATAAATATATTTCCAGTATTATGACGCGAGTACGATTTGTGAAGCTGAACCAATATTTACATGTGAGAGACACTAGAAGTACCCCAGTACATGGAGAACTTTGAGACAAAAATTATGCAATAGAATTGATTAAGAACCCTTTCTTTAATTATGTTCCAAATATCACATTAATATGTTGATAAATAAAAAGTTACAGGTGTTTAATGAGACTAGTCTAAATTCATGATTATTTTAGAATTTAATTGAAACTCATGAGGGGTGTATTTTGGTCAGAAATATAGTAACGAAAGGGTTAAGCCATTATTTTTTCTGTAAAAACCTCCGGTACAAATACCAAAGGTATTTATGTTTAGTACATCTTTTTGCAACAAAGATAAGGGATCAGGGGACCCTGTCGAAGGCTTTCTCCATGTCAATGAAAGCCA
>NW_026353793.1:0-573 GCF_001194135.2 Octopus bimaculoides | reverse complement strand
CCTTTCGGAAAACCGATTAAAGGTGAAAGTCGATGAGAAACGTCCAGAATTAGCTAATCGGAAGGGTGACACGTTTTCCTTCAGGACAATGCTAGATTATATGTTTCATAGCAGGCCCGGCAGAAATTGGTACAGCTTGGTTGCGATGTCCTACCACATTGTAGGTTTACAGTTATTCAACTCTCTCTTTCGCATTCATATATTAACAGTTTAGATCTTAATTATAAAAATATGAAACCATTATTCTATGCTGATTTAGTTAATTTGGTCAAGCCCCCTTTGTCAGTAAAAGACTACCTTAACCAAACCTTTCCACAGCATTGGTTTGGAAGACGGGGCAGTAACGAATGACCACCACGTTCACCTGACCTGACACCAATGGATTTCTTCTTTTTGGTGTGTTGCAAAGAACAAGGTTTATGAGAAGAATCCCGAAACAGTAAATGAATTAAAAGATTGCATTTCTGACGCATTCACTGAAAGTGATGGAGATTGGAATTTGAGCCGCACTGTGTGTGAGAGCGTTCTGAAGAGGTTTGAAGAATGTTGCAATGTTGAAGGAGGACATTTTGA
>NW_026353792.1:0-297 GCF_001194135.2 Octopus bimaculoides | reverse complement strand
GTATGTATGTATGTATGTATGTATGTATGTATGTATGTATCTTTCTCTCTGTCTAAATATGTATATGTATATATGAATTTGTTGAGGTCGTTTCTTTTTTATGCTTGGATACCCATCCTGTTGCAAACTCTGACCTGTTTCCAAGCAAGGTAATATATTTCCATGGCCAGACATGCTTTTACAAAAGAATGGAAATGAATGACATTGCTTGTATGACAGTTGATGCTCAATTCAACAATCATATAAGATCAAGATAAGAAACACACACACACACATACACACACACACACACACACA
>NW_026353791.1:0-443 GCF_001194135.2 Octopus bimaculoides | reverse complement strand
TATAATATAATATAAGGTAATACACAGCTTCTGGCTCTTTGTACATGCAATAACAATAATTTTAGGGAGTATTTTATCTCGTCTACATATTCCTTGCTTTCATGTTGTTGTCCTTTTGTCAGACATAACTGTGCAGAATTTTAAAGTAGAAATATCGGCTGTCAGTTTCAGCCTTGTCATTTAGTCTGAACTATTTGTGGGTGCAGTGTTTCTTTGTTGGTCATTTTGAAATGCCACTCTTTTAGCGCCTTCGATGTAAACTGACTGGCTATCATTGATCAATATGTACTAGCGGAAGTCTAATCATGGTATGTGATTCAGCTTGTATTTAGCATTCTGAAAACCTCCATCTTGCTTCTAGTTCACTGATTTAATATCCATTTATGTACTGCGTAATTTTATCCTGATTAAAACGTGACGTTCTCGTATTTACAATTTGCACC
>NW_026353790.1:0-226 GCF_001194135.2 Octopus bimaculoides | reverse complement strand
CACACACACACACACACACACACACACACACACTCACACAAACACACATATATGTATGCGTGCATATCTATCCTTCTAATTTAGTAGTTAACTTGTTATAACCACATATATATTGAAATATTTCCATCAATCTATTTATATATTTTTTTTAATGATTTAACTGAGAAAGGTTTACGTAATAGGTGAAATTTCTATCATATATTATGCAAACCTGAAACGTACATGT
>NW_026353789.1:0-464 GCF_001194135.2 Octopus bimaculoides | reverse complement strand
ATATATAAATAAAATATAAAAGATAAAAAATAGTATATATATAAAATTAAGATTATTCATATATACATATTTACAGACATTCGCACACATATACACACCCATACATATATATATATATATATACATATTTACAGACATTTTGTTGGATGGTCGTTGACTGTTCAGGAGTTCATCCGCCCTTTGACAGGTCTTATTTTTCGTCCTGCAGGGTGTCCAACAACACCCTCCTCACCAAGCAAGCCTGGTGGGGTTGCCAGTTTAGTCGCCGACGACCCGACCATGCAACAGGTTGTACTGGATTACATGTTACCAGTAGCACTGAAGAGCGACCTGACATAATATATATATATATACATACATACACATATATATGCATGTATATATTTGCATATATACCTGTACCTATTTTTGTATGGATATATATCCATATATGTATAGATTATATGTATATATGTATATATATA
>NW_026353788.1:0-401 GCF_001194135.2 Octopus bimaculoides | reverse complement strand
ATTTCATTATTCTCTTTAACCCGGGCAAAGCCGGGTATGTCTGCTAGTATTATATATTTTCTTTCACATTTATTTTTTCTAAATATACTTCTTTCTCCCTTTATAAGGTATATACCAAATTTATCTATAAAACAATACTCAGTTAGCTGAAATGTTCTGTACACTTAACACAAATGAACATTAAAATCTAATGGTATATCACTTTTTCTACCTCCGACGAAAATCTATTTTACAATGATTTGATTATTTTATTTAAAATCTTTAAAATCTGAATCGAAACAGCTGTCAGAGATTATGTCTATTTTTGTAATTAATAAATAGAATTGTTAATTGATTTATCTCTATTTTTTATTTTTCTTATCTATCTATCTATCTATCTATCTATCTATCTATCTATCTAT
>NW_026353787.1:0-322 GCF_001194135.2 Octopus bimaculoides | reverse complement strand
CTAGAAATAGAAAAGGAGCTGGCGGAGTACATGCCGATGATAAAGCACATTGCCAGGGGTTCCAAATATGCAACCGTATGGTTGCTGTTTTGAAGCTCGGAGATGGCGCGTATGCTCGCCAGTCAGCCCCTGGAGGGGGAACAATTTTGTTCCTCTCTCTTATTGTGGGAGAAAATATAAGCGAACGTTTGTCTGCGGGTTGCCACCGGGTTTAAAAGAAAATTGGTTGGCCGAAACCATCCAAAAGGGACTTGATGGCACCAGAGACACTCAATTGTTAAATGTAAAATTGTTGCCATCTGCTGACTGGGTTGGGGCTAAG
>NW_026353786.1:0-779 GCF_001194135.2 Octopus bimaculoides | reverse complement strand
CGCACACACGCATATAAGTTTGCGCATGGAAAACCTATGCACTGGTAACGGCAATTGTATCTTAGTACATATCAACATATGTATCTATATACGTGATGCTATATACATTTTTGTATACGCATATATGCGCAATCTAAATTTTTATGCACGTTCACTATATGTTCTTGCTTATTTTCTCTCTCTACTTCTTCCTTCCTATCCCCAGCCTTTCTCTCTTCTCTTTTCTTCCTTATTTTCCATTTCTTTCTTTCTTTTTTCTCTTTCTTTCTTTCTTTATTCTCTTTCTTTCTCCTTTCCCTTTTTTATGACAACTACATTCCCCCGCCACCCCTTTCCCATATTCAATGTTATTATAGATACGTTACTCTTTACCCCTCCACTCCATAGATTAAGATACAATTGTCGTTACCAGTGCATAGGTTTTCCATGCGCAAACTTATATGCGTGTGTGCGTATATGTGTGTAGATTTGTACTTATGTATATATCTGTGCCTTGTAAATATAGGCCTATATACGTAGATTGTCTGTGCGTATGCAGCTGTGTATTTCGATGTATATATTTATATATAGATATATATATATATGTTGTGGATAGCCTTGTATACATACACGCTATTGTAATTTTAATTTAATTTAGTTTAATTTAATTTTATTTTATTTTGAATGCAGCGTATACTTTATTTGGATCTTTTTTAAAACGGGGGCCACATTTTTCATTAATGAAACACCTTGAAACTTGGAACACTGGTACAATGTGTCATATAAAACATCTTTTTCTC
>NW_026353785.1:0-233 GCF_001194135.2 Octopus bimaculoides | reverse complement strand
TTTGGAGAAATCTGCAGAGGATTTTGTGCAGTTCCAAGTAATACCATTTTCTGTAGATGCTCTGTATTCACATTAACAATCCAGTTTATTGAGCTTGGTATCATAATTCCCAAAGCTCCATCAGCCGCAAATTTCACACTCATTTCCTTCAATGATCACAGACTTTGCATTTCCTGTTTCAAATCATCATATCTAACCTGCTTCTCTTCTCTTTCTGACACTGTGTCATCACC
>NW_026353784.1:0-874 GCF_001194135.2 Octopus bimaculoides | reverse complement strand
TTGCTTGTGAGACATTTTTCCCTTTACGGAAAAAGAAAAGCATCAAGTGCAAAAATTGAACTTTCTTATCTTCCATTTTAAAGGTTTACAGAATTAACACAGGTTATAGGAACATAAACCTTCTTCCACGAAAAGATAGCTTAAACTGTGCTCTAATTGGAGGTGTAGTCAAATCCTATTTTATGGACTCAGCCATGTTCTAAAATAAGTCGAAATGTAAGCTACTATAAATCGGCACGAACTTTCCGGACAACCCAATAGATAGATAGATAGATAGATAGATAGATAGATAGATAGATGTTACTATTTCTACTGCTAACAACAACAACAAATCATAAAAAGTACTCAGCACTTGGTTTGTTTTCATCCTCATAATATAGCGGTTCGATTGAAGAGATCGATAAAATAAGTACACGCATGTTACCCGTTCGATTTAAATCTCTTCAATGCCCCAGCATGGCCACTGTCTAATACCTGAAGCAAGTAAAAGATAAAGATAGAAAATGCATGTGAACGATTGCTTCGTTAAACACTCGACTGTGTTCAAGTTTTCTCAACTTTTTTTATAGTCGATTCTTTCTTCCTTTCTTTTTAACTCTTTATACTTGATTCGGAATTATAAATATCCTAAATCCATATCCAAAGTTTCTACACCTTCACAGTCACAATTTCAAGAACTGAACTGAATATATTTGGCGTCTGCCTTATATCTTAGACGCAGATTGGATTACGCCAAAGGGAAAGTCTGAACAGTTTAAATGAAACGCTGTTTCCTATATATATGAATGGGTTTCAATTCTTGAATCTATTGATTCAATGTTGTTTCTTGCACCGAGTAATTTTTGTATCCAGTGGTCTGTCGTCTTTTTGTCTT
>NW_026353783.1:0-759 GCF_001194135.2 Octopus bimaculoides | reverse complement strand
CCACCCACTATATATATATTACACACACAAACACACGTGTGTGTGTGTATCAGTGGTGAGAGAATGGGAAGAGAGATGTGGTTTTGGTTAGTGTCTATATTTTAGTCATATTCTACAGACAGAAAGGCTAGTCTGCTGTCTCGCTATTTACAGTATAAACTGTATATATACATACATACATACATACATACATACATACATACATACATGGTGGAAGTCAACTCAGTAAATTTCATGCAAATGTTCCGGAAGTCCAAGAAGTTCCTTTGTGTGAATTTGTGTTGAGTGAGTAAAGTTTTGCACAGCACTGAACTCACGTTACGGCACAATCAGTTCTCAAAACAGTGGAACAAAAGAGATTGAGACAACCCGAAACCAACTGCACTTCAGGGATTTGAGGGGTTTTGTTTTTTTGTTTTTTTAACTTTTAATACGCATTTATCTACTCCAAGTAGGAAGTTCTAACGCGAAATAGACGTGCTTCATCCGTAGGGGTTCACATGATAGCCAGCTCGTAGCTGGGACCTTAACTAGTGCCAGTAGTCAGGGTAAGAATGAACCTGGGAACAATAGTGGTTAAGAGATGGTTCCACTCTCCTCAAAGCCCTGGATGCAGTTTGAAGTCATACCAAAGACACATACACATACACATACAACACACGCATACGGTTTGGAGCAACGGTTTGAAGGGTTTGGTCGAACGAATCGTCTCCGGGACTTCAGGTTTCTCTTTGTTTTGGCCTTTTTTTTTTTTTTTTT
>NW_026353782.1:0-486 GCF_001194135.2 Octopus bimaculoides | reverse complement strand
ATATATATGCACACACACACATGCAAACGCATACACTCCCTCACATATATATGTATACATATAGTTGTTTGTGTGTGAATCTGTGAGTGTGCTTATTTATACGTGTATACTTTTTTCTTTCCTTCGTACTTGTGCCTAGTGTGAATGCGCATATAAACTTTCATGTACACGTATTTGCATATATGTTTGATTTTGATAGGTTTGTAACCAAACGTATACGTAAAGACATATGTAATACTGCTATCCTGAGTGTATTTAATGTATATGGCATATCCAAACCAATATCATAAAATACGATTGAATGAGTTGCAACTGCGTTGCTCTCTGTCACCATTGATACAGACAAACCACCACCTACACCACCACCACACTAGAAGGTCTTATGCCACGTCGCTAAACATTGCAAAATCCCAAGTTATCGCATAAACAACCACAACACACACACACCTCCACTCATATTTATCTATCTATCTATCTCTATTCATA
>NW_026353781.1:449-701 GCF_001194135.2 Octopus bimaculoides | reverse complement strand
AAATGAGAAGAATGGCGATAGCAGTTTTGTATCTAATGGCGATAGGTAGCCTTGTATGCAATGGCGATCGAGGTGTTAGTTTCACTACATATATATATATACATATATTTGTATAATATATGTATGTATATATATATATATATACACATACATATATTTATAAACATATATATAAACATATATATATATATATATACATACACACACACACACACACACACACACACACACACACACACACACACACACACA
>NW_026353781.1:0-387 GCF_001194135.2 Octopus bimaculoides | reverse complement strand
ATATATATATATATATATATATATATATATATACATATATCCGATGATAGAATCAAGTTACAATCATTATTTTAGACCACCAACACCCTAGAAACAGCTGTTGAACTCGTAAAACTTACTCAACCCCACTTAATTTCTGATATCATTTCCTTTCTGTGTAAGTTGAACATTTTTTATATGTATACATATCTACATTTTTTTGTATGAAATGTATTTAATATTCTTTGAATATCGACTTGCCTAAATTGTTTGGCCTTACATTTACTTCTCTACCTGCTCAAGTTCAAATCTCGTGAGCACTACGTAGTATATTCTATTCAGAGAATATCTGTCTCTAATCTACCTATCTACCTCTCTCTCTCTCTCTCTCTCTCTCTCTCTCTCTCT
>NW_026353780.1:0-293 GCF_001194135.2 Octopus bimaculoides | reverse complement strand
TGTATGTATGTATTCTGCATATTCATGTGTTTGCATGTCCGTGTTTGTGTATTTTTATGTATGTGTGCGTGCGCGTGTGTGCGTTTGTATATGTGCGTGTGTACCTCTTCTCCTTGTGTGTGCATGTCTGAGTGGGTGTGTTTTGCAACTATGTACCGTGTTTGTATGTATGGATGTACATCTCCATATGTGTGGACGTGTGTCTCCATATGTGTCCTTGTTTGAAGTAAAGTGTGTATGTACATATGGTCATGTGTTTCAGTCTCCATTTGCGTATGTATGCTTGTCTGTTC
>NW_026353779.1:0-510 GCF_001194135.2 Octopus bimaculoides | reverse complement strand
TACATACATACATACATACATACATACATATACTTACATACCTCCTCACCGATAAGTAGTCACATACATATATTCATACTCACATACTTAACATATGTGTGTGTGTGTGTGTGTCTGTCTGTGTGTGTGTGTGTTTGTGTGTGTGCATACCATTCATAGATATACACCAAGCAGGATATATGCACATCGATATTTGAAAACTTGATAGCAAAGCGGAGTGTAATACACAAAATCATGTGCATCTGCACATACCTGCATAAATAATCGTATATATATATATCTACATAAGGACATACCAATCACGAAATCTCATATTCGTATACTTACAAACGCATATTTACATATACATATATGTACATCGTGTAAAAGCACCATTACACATACATCTGACCTCGGCGGAATTTGAACTCAGTATGTAACGGCAGACGAAATACTGCTGAGCATTTCGCCCGACGTGCTAACGACTCTGCCAGCTCGCCATATGTATGTATGTATGTATGTATGTATGTA
>NW_026353778.1:0-517 GCF_001194135.2 Octopus bimaculoides | reverse complement strand
TATGACTGCGAGTCCGCTGCCCTAACCACTGGGCCATTGCGCTTCCACATATCAATGGTAAGTAAGAGCAAAACATCTGCAATTGTTCTAATCGCAGAAGTCTTCATTCCCCACCATTCCACTTTATAGGAGCTTTATAAAATAGTAATCGAGAGGTAGTTGTGCCAAGAGGGGGGCCAAGTTTAAATATTATTCAGCTGAAATTTCACAACTGGATGTTGTTTATAATTGATATTAATAGCTGTTTATCATTCACTTGTTTAATCATTGGACTCTGGCCATGCTGGGGCATAGCCTTGAAGGGTTTAGTCAAACAAATCAATCCCAGGACTTATTTTTCAGTCTGGTACTTATTCTGTCATCAGTCTCTTTTGCTGAATTGCTAAGTGATGAGGATATAAACAAACCAACATCAGTTGTCAAGTGCGTGTGTGTGTGTAGGGAGCAGGGGTTTAGGCAACAAACACAAAAATACATGCATATACATATATATATATATATATGTATAAAAGACATT
>NW_026353777.1:0-200 GCF_001194135.2 Octopus bimaculoides | reverse complement strand
TTAATACCGTTGGCTGATAGATTCGATATGCGGGTTGAAATGTTTGCAACTATGGGTTTGGTCATGCACCTGGGGTGATTATTACTTTTGTGAATGTACGCGAAATTGCGTTTGATCCTTTGGTCGATGACTGATGAGGATTTGGTGACCTTCTGTGTCCGTTTTCCGTTTGTTTGTGCATCTGTTATATGTTTTTTTTT
>NW_026353776.1:0-261 GCF_001194135.2 Octopus bimaculoides | reverse complement strand
ACGTATATGTATATATATATATATATATTTATATATATATATATCTGTATGTATGTACCTATATGTGTATATGCGTGCATGTGTGTGAATGTGTTTGCATGTGCATATTTATGTGTGATTTTCTGTGTTTGTGATTGCGTTTGTTCATTATTGTCTAGTTTGTTCTTATAATACCTATTCTGGCCCCAATCTAGAATAATATGTATACATACCTATATATATGTGTGTGTATATGTACATATATACATACATACATATATA
>NW_026353775.1:0-362 GCF_001194135.2 Octopus bimaculoides | reverse complement strand
TTTACTTGTTTCAGTCATTTGACTGTGGCCATGCTGGAGCACCGCCTTTCTATTTATGTAAGTATGTATGTATGTATGTATGTATGTATGTATATATGTATGCACATACGGATGTATGTATATGTGTGTACTGGGTTGGCAACTAAGTTCACGCCATTCTTTTTAATTTTTGAATTTGTTGCGTTTTAAATTTTGGAATTTATTTTTTTCGAGAATTCCATTTTTGAATCATTTTGGAATCTATTTTATTTTTTTTTCGAGTTAATTTTAGTTAATTTTTGATTATTTTCAGATCATTAAAATGGAATGCCTAGTTAAGAAAAACGAGCATTTTCGACACCTCCTTTTTGCTTTTAATCAAG
>NW_026353774.1:0-565 GCF_001194135.2 Octopus bimaculoides | reverse complement strand
ATCTATCTATCTGTCTGTCTGTCTATCTATCTATCTATTTGTCTATCTATCTATCAATCTCTCTCTCTATCTGTCTATACACACATATATGCCAACATGATAATCCAACATGATAATGATAACGATGACGACTATGATGACAATGATGATGATGTTACACAAACGCACTTCTACAATTTGAATGAAGGATAGCAGCAACAACAACGATGATGACAACAACAATAACAACAAACTTGCAAAAACGTAACCAGGATAACGGAAAAGCCTAATTTAGAAGTAATCTGTTTTTTTATTCTCTTTTTGTCTTTTATTCTTTTATCTTTTCTTTTTTTGTTTTTCTTGACTGTTTTTCTCATTCAATTTTTTTCCCTAGTTTTGATGAATTTGTTCCATTAAACCTATTTTTCTTTTATAGTCTAAAGTTCAGTATTTGTTGATGGCATCAAACCTCAAGGTTTGGAATAATGCATCTGTTCGTCTGTTTGTCCCTCTTTCTGTCTGTCTGTTTGTCTCTCTTTCTGCCTGTCTGTTTGTCTGTCTATATTATCAACAACTGAGAATTAAA
>NW_026353773.1:0-312 GCF_001194135.2 Octopus bimaculoides | reverse complement strand
CTATCTATCTGTCTGTCTATCTGTCTGTTTGTCTGTCTGTCTGTCTGTCTAACTGTTTGTCTACCTGTCTATCTGTCTACCTGTCTGTATGTCTGTCTTTCTCTCTTCCAAACCACATGGTTCAGGGCTAAGTCCCACTGCATGGCACCACGACCAAGTGTGTTCTACTATGGCCTCGGGCCGATTAAAGCTTTTGAGTGGATTTGGTAGACGGAAACTGAAGAAAGCCCGTCGAATATATATATACATACATATATATATATATATACGTGTGTGTATATATGTGTGTGTGTGTGTGTGTGTGTGTGTGTG
>NW_026353772.1:0-2396 GCF_001194135.2 Octopus bimaculoides | reverse complement strand
GTAATATTCATTGTAATATACATTGTAATATGTTTAACCTTTAAGTTGATACATTTACATAAAAGTTCATCGGTATTCCGAAATAATTATCAGCCTAGCACCGATAATCCAAGAATCTCTACTGATAGTGTACAAACTAATATTCCTGAAAATTATAACATTGTTGATAATGCTAGTAATAATAATAATTATAATGACGGCAACAATATTAGGCCATATAACCATACCCAAATAGCAAATCAAAGTACAATAGATGAATCACTAAACCTAGATCCAACACAGGATAGCGGCACACCTTATAGTACTTCCACGTTAAATAATGATACTGCTACTAATAATAGAATATCCAACTCCACCTCTAATAATAATCACGATAATAATTATATGAGCCACGATTCCAATATAACCAATAATATTGCTGATAGAAATAATAAATATAGTACCAGTGTTAACGGCAGAATGAAAAGAGGTGGTGAAACTTCGAACAACCCAAATAGAGGTAGCAACAATAATAGTAACAACAATGTAGGCGTAAACCCTAACCACCCGAGAACTAACATAGATAACAATCCTATAAGCAGTTATCCCCCTAAATGCAAGCATAAGACGGCCTAGCAACTATAAAATCAGGTGCAATTGTGTAACACCATCAACATTTCCTTTACGTGGAAACTGCCTAGCAAAAAACGTAGTATACTCTTGCGAAATAATTACGGAGATGAACACCCTCACCTACCTTGGGTGCTCTTCCTCCTGGAAATCTAGATTCTATAACCACAGGTCTTCATTTAGACTTAGACATAAGGCTAATAGCACCTCCTTATCTCGTAGAATTTGGGAACTTAAAGACGATAACATTAACTTTAACCTTAGCTGGTCCATAGTTGGATTGGCCGCTATGTATAGAGATAATAGAACTGGACCTATTGAGAATTATTAGATTCCCTGATAAGAATAAGCTAATTAATAAGAGATCAGATTTCAAACCATCTTGTATACATAAAATGATTAAAACCTTTAGATACTATAATCCCCAAATCCCCTCCTTTTAGTTATAATCACTTCTAAACCTTCTCTCATTGGTAACTCCCACGTCAGATCCTCCTGCCACAATTCAGACATTGAATTAACGAAGCCCGTACTCTACCCCCAACTTAACTATGTACCTTAACTATTCAGTTTACCCTCGCATAGCTAGATTCTGACCCCATAATATACACACATATTTAATAACCCGGGATCCATAATCCCACCTTTACAGAAAAATTTCTAAACCTTTCAGTCACTGACTCGAAGATTTCGAATGACACTACAATACACAAAGGTAACATTAAATAACACTCATCACTGCAATGTTTTTGTAATAATATTATACTAGTATTAGTTAGGAGATGCAAACCCAGACTTCTTTATATTCATACACCAATACCCAATGATTAAAACACGATTATAGTTGTAGTTTCACTATGCCATATAGTTTACACAAATAGATAAGCTGTAACTTCCCCAACCACCATATTCTTCTAATCAATGTACCTTTTCAAACCACTATGTTTTTTATTTTTATTTGCATTATTGTTGTTGGTGTTGTTATTTTTTATCACTATTACATTATGTAATACAATATTACTATTATATTATATTACTACGGTTGAAGTGTTCCCAATACTCTGTATTTTGAATTTTTAACTTCCAACCCTAGTTTTCCCCTTTATATTTTCTATATTTTTTTCTAACCATTTTTACATTTTCTAATTATTCTTTGTTTTGGTTTTATATGTTCTAATTACCATTTACCACTTCCATCATCCTTTTATCCTCTAGATAAGTGTATATACCAATATAATAGATAAGTTCATATACTTAAGTTGTAGTGATGTACTTTGGCTAAACTGACCACTCACCACAAGGATATCATATTTCAAATTTACTTTAGCCTGACGTTATTTATGACCCACCACTAGTCTTGGCCTACACGCCATCATGTATGTCTGTCATTTATGAACTCATCCTTTTAGATCTCTTTATCTCTTTATCTATCTTTATTTCTCTTTATTTCTCTTTTTCTACTTTTAGGTTTTTTTCTTATCCCCCTTCTCTTCACTTCTGTTATTTCATTTTATATTTTTATTTTTCTATTTACCACCTTTCTCCAACACTTCTAAATCTTTTATATGCATCTTACTTTACTATCCGGATTTTTTCTTATATTACCCCCCCTCCTAATTTGACTTCTATTATTTTTGTATTAATATTTGTGTATTTTATAATGTTTTCTTCGTATTTTATATTGTTTTAACCTCAAACTTCTTCCTTTTTTGAACCCTCTCCTTCTAGCTCATATAGGCTAGTTATGTTTATTTATCATTCACTCTACCCTGAATTGTGGCACAATA
>NW_026353771.1:0-421 GCF_001194135.2 Octopus bimaculoides | reverse complement strand
CTTTCTTCCAAGGAATCTAATGCTCTTAGCTTAGTTTTTTCCTTGGGGCTAGCTAATTTGCCCTTTCTTTTTCACATCTCAGATATTGCAAAATAAAATCAATCTCAAGTATAACCAGCTGAAATTGCAAAGATAATCTGGAACTCGACTGAGGAAAGAAGACTCTGAATGACCCGTCCTTGTTTTCTTTGTATCGTCTATCTGGACGTTTTGTTGTCCCTTTTTTGTATCACCTAACTGTCTGGATGTTTTGCGTTCTTGTCCCATTTTGTATTTTATAAATATATCGAACCCACAAGAGTAAAGAAGAGAGACAGAGACAGGCAGAACAAAAGGAAAATGCCCCTTGTATTTGAGTACTATGCAAATAGTCTTTTAAAAAAACTTTTCATTTAATTTTTCCAAAATTTAATTGTTTTCC
>NW_026353770.1:0-227 GCF_001194135.2 Octopus bimaculoides | reverse complement strand
CCAGGATGGCCTTGAGAATTGTTGCCATAATTTTTGGCGCTGAATTTAGCTCAAACCCCAGCCTGGTCAGACAGTATGTCCGGCTCTTATACCTGACAAGCTGATGCTTCCACAGTCTCTCAGCTACATGCACCTGCAGGTATGCCGACTTCAAAGCAACGATCGTGGAGGCCCGTCATCTGCCTCCACTCTCGCAAGGTGTCCCCGCAGACATCTGTGGCCTCGCC
>NW_026353769.1:0-722 GCF_001194135.2 Octopus bimaculoides | reverse complement strand
TGATGACAATGACAACAGCAACAATGACGATGGTGATGACAACAACAATGGCAACGACAATGATGACAACAAGAATGAAGCCATTCTTTTAATCATTTTTACCTTTTCTGTACTAACACCTGTTGATTGGCTGTTCAACCTACAGGTTGTCATACCAATGATTTAACCACAATTTCATACTTTCTCCGTGACAGTATATGTATCCATGGTGATAAACTTCTTATCTATTTTTTTAATTGCAATTAAACTGAATTTCTTATTGATATTTTAATTTCTATTTCATTTTCTTTTTGAATAGTAAAAGCAAGTTGCGGGTTTGAAGACGAAAATCTGTGTGAATTTGTACAAATGAAACCAAATTTGAATTTTTACTGGAAAGTTCGTGATGAGAAGGCACCACCTATAGATACACAGATTCTTCCAAGATACGACCATACTGCGGACTCATTGACAGGTGATCAAACAGTTTTCTTGTTCTGGTTTAACGATTTTTATTCCGTAATATATTTTGATGATAATGCATGGAAAGTGAAATTATCTGGTTTCAGTGTTGCTGTGATGACGAATATAGAGACATTGGCGATTGCTGGATTTAAGGTCATAGCCATGGAGAAAAGAAGAATTTGAAGCTTTCGTTGGAACTGTCCATTTATCTGAGAAAAAGGAAATGGAAAATACTTAGCCTTCATATATTTGTGTGTGTAAGAATATATATTTTCATA
>NW_026353768.1:285-393 GCF_001194135.2 Octopus bimaculoides | reverse complement strand
TTATTTATATATATTTATTTATATATATATTTATAAATATATATATTTAATTATATATATATTTATACGTATTCCTTATTTATATATATTTATATATATATATATATA
>NW_026353768.1:0-119 GCF_001194135.2 Octopus bimaculoides | reverse complement strand
ATATTTATATTTATATATATATTTATATATATTTATTTATATATATTTATGGATATATATTTATTTATGTATATTTATTTATATATATATATATTTATAAATAATTATTTATATATATA
>NW_026353767.1:0-269 GCF_001194135.2 Octopus bimaculoides | reverse complement strand
GTGTGTGTGTGTGTGTGTGTGTGTGTGTGTGTGTGTGTGTGTGCTGCGCGTGTGTGTGTATATGTATGTATGTATATATATATATATATGTATGTATACATTTATATATGTGTGTATATAAATATAATAATATAAATAATATATATATATATATATATACACACACATATACATATGCATATATAGGTACATATATGCATATATATGCATATATATGTATATATATGTATATGCATGTATATATATTTATATATATATATATATATATA
>NW_026353766.1:0-308 GCF_001194135.2 Octopus bimaculoides | reverse complement strand
CCAAAATTTTAAACAAATTTATAATTAACATATATTTCACGTTTGTGTTCATACACGAATCTTGAATTTTATACAACATTTTGATTCGTCTCCCCTAATTACATATCTCAAAGAAGTGAATTATCGCTTCTCACTGTCATATTTTAATCAAGTTGAAAACGATTTCACACATAAGCAGCCAAATGCTGCTAGTTTATTATATGTTACTACAAGGTCTACTATATGATTTCTGGTGTTTCACAACTATTACTATTATGTAAGTAGAGGCGCAATGGCCCAGTGGTTAGGGCAGCAGACTCGCGGTCATA
>NW_026353765.1:0-701 GCF_001194135.2 Octopus bimaculoides | reverse complement strand
TATATATATACATATACATATATACATATATGTGTGTGTGTGTAGTAATGTGCATAGTGCTGGTGTTCTGTAAGAGGACACGTGATCCATGACGTAATTTCCTGTAATTCCTCAAAATGTTTGTGGTCCATCAGTAAACGTTGCTGTCAAATGAGACAAGTTGTAGTCACATGTCAGAGCAACGGTGCAAAGTATTGTTTGGATAAAACCAATTGTGAAGTGTTACACGTTTGTATGTCTCGATTAATAACGATAGTTTTGATAATAATGATGAAGTCTGATAGATTACCATTAACTCGTGAATTGGAAACTAAAAGAAATACGTACATTTGGAATCATTCGTAAAGGTGCAGCCATACGAAAAGTATTTACGTTGTTGGTGTAAAGTAAATGGCGAACAATTGCCCTGCGGTGGACAGTATATGTATTCGTGTAAATAAATATATGCGTAAATATAAGCATATTCTGTTGTGTCTAGGGAGAGTCATTCTCTTTTGGTAGCTCATAATTTAACACACTCACCGATAAAATTTCTACTTATTTCTTTTTTATTGGTTTAAAATTTTCGTTGTCTTGCAACATTTTCAATAGTTTTGACTCTATTGAAAACTATTGAAAACTATTGAAAAGTTTGCAAGACGCAACAAAAATTTTAGAAAAATAAAAATGAAATAAGTTGAAATTTTACCGGTGAGTGTGTT
>NW_026353764.1:0-580 GCF_001194135.2 Octopus bimaculoides | reverse complement strand
GAGCTGTTAGCGCTCCACTGGCACGGGTGCCAGTCATCGAATTTGGTTCACTTATGATTTTGATTTCACTTGCCCCAACAGGTCTTCGCAAACAGAGTTTAGTGTCTAATGAAGGAAAGGTTGGCATGGGTGCCAGTCGTTGAATTTGGTTTGATTTCAATTTCCCTCGCCTCAACAGGTCGTCACAAGCAGAGTTTAGTGTCCAAGCTAGATAGATGGATAGATCGATGGATGGATAGGTAGATACATATACATGTATGTATGCATGCGCATGTGTGTGTGAGTGTATGTGTGTGTGTGTGTGTATCTGTGCTTTGATATCATGATAGTTGTAAACAAGTATCACCATCATACAAGCATAGAAGATTGGATGATAATGACTATACGTAGATACATATTCTTTTACTTGTCTCAGTCATTTGACTGCAGTCATGCTGGAGCATCACCTTTAGTGAAACAAATCAGCCCCAGGACTTATTCTTTGTAAGCCTAGTACTTATTCTATTGGTCTCTGTTGCCGAAACTCTAAGTTACAGGGACGTAAACACACCAACATCAGACTCACACACACACATATATA
>NW_026353763.1:0-250 GCF_001194135.2 Octopus bimaculoides | reverse complement strand
TTTGAACTCAGAACATAAAGACAGACGAAATACCATTAAGCATTTCGCCCTGCGTGCTAACGTTGCTGCCAGCTCGCCACCTTGTGGGATAAATATATATTGAAATATCAATAATATTGATCTTTCACTTGTGTTAGTGTTTGATTTCTCTGAATATATTAATTACTTGAGATAGTGTCATTAGGGAATCCTAACCTTGGCCAGGTAATAAAAATGTAACCATTAGTTACAATTATACACCAGGTAATAA
>NW_026353762.1:0-234 GCF_001194135.2 Octopus bimaculoides | reverse complement strand
ACTACACTCTCTGAGTGGTTAGCGTTAGGAAGGGCATCCAGCTGTAGAAATCTGCCAAATCATATTGGAGCCTGGTGTAGCCATCTAGTTTCACCAGTCCTCAGTCAAATCGTCCAACCCATGCTAGCATGGAAAGCGGACGTTAAACGATGATGATGATGATGATAAGGAAAGGACCACTTGTGCATGCAAAAAATAACAGTAAACTATGAATGTCATTCTTAATTTTAATTT
>NW_026353761.1:0-246 GCF_001194135.2 Octopus bimaculoides | reverse complement strand
ATATATATATATATATATATATGATGTGTGTATATATAATTTTCTCATTGACTCCGGAAGCAATAAATATTGCCTTGCTTTGGTTTTTTTTTCTTTTCGTCTTGTGAACTAATAATCTTTATTGAGACGTATGGTTGATAGGTGGCGCAACTGCATGGCGCCGGTGGCGGTGGCTGCAATGTGTTTACTACGGGGATGATAATGATGATAACAATGATGATGATGATGATGATGATGATGATGATG
>NW_026353760.1:0-314 GCF_001194135.2 Octopus bimaculoides | reverse complement strand
ATTATTATTATTATTATTATTATTATTATTATTATTATTATTTTTACTGGAAACCTTGATAAACATTATTTTTAATTTGTGATCTGGGAGGTTTATCAGCAGATGAGAATAAATAAACTTTCTAGATGTCATTTCATATGCTTACCACGGAATCATTTATTTTTCTGCAATGTTGTTGCAGGTAAGGCTATGTGCATATACGCTATATGGAGGCAGACTATTGTCCTATATTTTCTTGCCATTTGCTGTTTCTTTTTTCTTAAGATGTAATCCACGCTCTTACATGTATATATATGTGTGCGTGTGTGTGTGAG
>NW_026353759.1:0-345 GCF_001194135.2 Octopus bimaculoides | reverse complement strand
TTATTATTGTTATTATTATTGTTATTATTATTTTTATTATTATCTATTATTATTATTATTATCATTATCATTATTATAATAATAATGATAATAATAATAATTATTATTATTATCATTATAGTTGTTATTATCATTATTACTATAATTATCATTATTATCATTATTATTATTATAATTATTATCCTTATTATTGTTGTTATTATAACTATTATTATTATTATTGTTTCCACATGTTTCCACATGTTTCCAAAGGTGAATTATCCAAACCCCAGTCAATTCCTCTCAACACATAGTCATGATGCTCCCCCACTATTATTATTATTATTATTATTATTATTATTATTA
>NW_026353758.1:0-205 GCF_001194135.2 Octopus bimaculoides | reverse complement strand
AGAAGGGAAGTCGGAGAAAGAAAATCGCCAACGATACACACGCGGTCACACATATATACACATGATATTTACATATATATGCGTAAATATATATCATATATGTGTTTCTTCTCTGCATCAGTTTTCTTTGCTCCTTTCTTTCTGTAAAAGAACGTAAGCTTATAACGTGAAGGTCTCTTCCATTATTCCTGAGCGTCAAACAAAT
>NW_026353757.1:0-233 GCF_001194135.2 Octopus bimaculoides | reverse complement strand
ACATACATACATACATACATACACACATGCGCACGCGTACACTTATACATAAATATACATATATATATCCGAAGTAATGCCTGTCATATACTTGTATGAGATTTATCTATTTCACCCCCCCCCCGCTCACCCCACAACCCATCTAACTTATATTCTTCTAGGCGCCATTTTTCTTCGTTTTCTATTAATTTTTTTTCTTTGTTTTTAATTCTTATATTCTTTTACTTCTCATA
>NW_026353756.1:0-323 GCF_001194135.2 Octopus bimaculoides | reverse complement strand
ATATATATATATATATATATGTATATGTGTATGTGTGTGTGTTTGTGTATAGTTTATCTTCTTTTCGTATGAATCTATTCTTCTTACAGTTTTTTTTTATCAATGGTATCCAGATGTTTAAGAATCCTATTGTGGTGACCTCTTGTTAGTTTTTATATGACTGTGCTAGTTAACGTTCTCGTATTCTAATGGATGTCTTACTATTATGTCAAGAGAATCTTTAATGCATTTTGCGACAGTAACCACGAAGATAGTGTATATGTTCTTTGTTTTAGAAATAGTTATCTGTATACACCTCATCGTATCTGCATAAACAACATATA
>NW_026353755.1:0-720 GCF_001194135.2 Octopus bimaculoides | reverse complement strand
CGTTAATTTCCGTTAGATTCCGTTAGTTTCCACTTTCCGTTAGTTTCCGTAAATTCCCGTTAGTTTCCACTTTCCGTTAGCTTCCACTTTCCGTTAGTTTCCACTTTCCGTCAAATTCCGTTACTTTCCTTTAGTTTACGTCAATTTCCGTTATTTTCCGTTAGATTCCGTTACTTTCCACTTACCGTTAGTTTCCGTCAATTTCCGTTACTTTCATTTAGTTTACGTTAATTTCCGTTAGATTCCGTTAGTTTCCACTTTCCGTTAATTACCGTTACTTTCCTTTAGTTTACGTCAATTTCCGTTAGATTCCGTTAGCTTCCACTTTCCGTTAGATTCCGTTACTTTCCGTTACTTTCCTTTAGTTTACGTTAATTTCCGTTACTTTCCGTCAGTTTCCACTTTCCGTTAATTTCCGTTGCTTTCCTTTAGTTTACGTCAATTTCCGTTACTTTCCGATAGATTCCGTTAGTTTCCACTTTCCGTTAGTTTCCGTCAATTTCCCTTACTTTCCTTTAGTTTACGCCAATTTCCGTTACATTCCGTTAGTTTCCACTTTCCGTTAGTTTCCGCTACTTTCCTTTAGTTTACGTCAATTTCCGTTACTTTCCGTCAGTTTCCACTTTCCGTCAATTTCCGTTACTTTCCTTTAGTTTACATTAATTTCCGTTAGTTTCCGTCAATTTCCGTTAGTTTCCACTTTCTGTTAGTTTCCACTTT
>NW_026353754.1:0-258 GCF_001194135.2 Octopus bimaculoides | reverse complement strand
TACACACACATAAATACAGGATATGTTAGTTAAAATGTCACCATTTTATGTTTTTAATTTCAGGAACGCGCATTGTTTCTTTATCCTTTTGTATGGTAGGGTCAGTTGGGCATCGCCTGTGACCATAACAGCGTTATGCATATTTATTATTCTTCAACAAGAACATAACTGACACCGACTTTGAGGTTTTGCTGCACAAAGCCAACATCAGACTGCAATGCAATCGAGTTAATCTTACTATTATTCAAATATACATAT
>NW_026353753.1:0-400 GCF_001194135.2 Octopus bimaculoides | reverse complement strand
AAAGCAGGAATCCCCGGAATCCCTGGGTGCATAGAACACGCATTTGCCATATGGGAAGCTATCACCTGTGCAAAACAACTGAAGAAAAACCCGCACATTGTTTGGCTAGATCTTGCCAATGCATATGGATCTGTTCCACACGCGGTAATCAGAGCAGCGATGGACTTCTTTTGGATTCCAAAAGATGTTCAACGAATGCTCATGTCCTACTACGACAACATGAGGATGAGATTTACAGCAGGAGAGTTCACAACGGAGTGGCAACGGCTAGAAGTAGGTATTGCAGCCGGATACACGATATCAGTCATCTTATTCGTACTAGTCATGGAGATGTTACTAAGGTCAACAAGCTGTGAGAAAGCTGCTATAAAGACACCATTAAGGGCTTTTATGGACGACA
>NW_026353752.1:0-226 GCF_001194135.2 Octopus bimaculoides | reverse complement strand
ACGCTGTTAGACGGCATGGGCTTGCTTCTCCAGGTGCCGAGCCGCAAGCCTGCTGACTTATCCCGGTTAATTTTTGCTCCCGTTACCGCTTCGTATTATTTTAGTCTCTCGCCGACCAGCTCGATGTGCTTTTGGCTCGACACTATGACGGTGACGTCGTCCGCGTATGCAAACATGCTCGTCCCACATCCCAGCTCTCGTGGGATGCCCCTCAGCGTCGCCAGCT
>NW_026353751.1:0-259 GCF_001194135.2 Octopus bimaculoides | reverse complement strand
CCCATCACTGTATATATTTCATCTCACTACTTTAGCTTTTGAGTTTTTGTGTATATATATTTATTTATCCCCTCCCCGAAAGATGAACAATTATCTCCCCTGTCCCCAATAATAACGATCACCAATTACCTCCCCTTAAATTTTTACAACTTTTGAATCATTTATTTACAAACTTCTCCACACAACACGAAAATCTTAAGAAAATACGGAATTACAATAATTTCAATGTCATGATTAGCGAAAGCGAAACCGGTCGACA
>NW_026353750.1:0-256 GCF_001194135.2 Octopus bimaculoides | reverse complement strand
ATCATTTCACATATATATGCATATATCATTTCACATATATATGCATATATATATATATGGTTACATATGCGTGTGTGTGTGTATGTATGTATACATATATATATAAGGGCATTATATCATCATCATCATCATCATAATCGTTTAACATCCGTTTTCCATGCTGGTATGGGTTGGACGGTTTGACTGGTGACTGGCAAGCCAGGAGCCTGCACCAGGCTCCAATCTGATCTGGCAACATTTCTACAGCTGGATGCCC
>NW_026353749.1:0-718 GCF_001194135.2 Octopus bimaculoides | reverse complement strand
CAGTCAGGCAGCACTGGCAATGACCACGCTCTGATGGTGCTTTTTACATGCCACTGGCACAGGAGCCAGTCAGGCAGTACTGACAATGACCCCACTCAAATCGTGGTTTTTACGTGCCATCGAAGAAGCTAATTTCTTTCCAACAACCATAATTAGTAGCACCCATAGAGTACAGTTAAAACATTTATTACTCTTTAGAATAAAAATTTTAGCATTCTATTTTAAGCATCCAATCGTCTTTAACTCGTTGACATGCAGTATTTTCTCTTTGACTTCTCCTTGTTTCTGTATTTATTTACAATGCCAATGGCTCACCAATATTTGCATAGAAATACTCCACAGTTCCAGTGATAACACATCAAGATCTCTGCAATTTTTGCTTCTGCATCACTAGATATCCTCTATGGTATATCTCCAAGGTACTTTCTTGCCAAACATGTGTGATAATTCCTCAAAGTGAGAAAGTTGGAATTTCTTTGATGCTGTTTTTTTTTTTTTCCATTTCTTTTCTTGTTTTCCTTCTCTATTTCTTTCTAACTTTCAACACACCAGAAATAATATTAATCATGCTTTCTCCATTTCATACGAATAATTGTACACCATTGTTAATGAAATAAGACTGCTAGAAGGCATAGACTAAAAATGTATGACTTGAAAAACAACAATCATCATCATTGTCATCATCATCATCGTAATAATAATAATAATAATAATAATA
>NW_026353748.1:0-255 GCF_001194135.2 Octopus bimaculoides | reverse complement strand
TCATTTTCTGTTATGTTGGTGTTTGACCTAATGTATTCCATTAGGTCTGGTTTGTTGGTATTTATAGCTGTCAACATTGATGGGGAGTTTGGTGTCAGTGTGTTTGTGTTGATGCTTTTGTTTTCTTTGATTTTGGGAGTGGTAAACCTATAGACAGATAGATAAATGGATAGATAGAGAGAGAGAGAGAAATAGATAAATAAATAGACAGACGGACAGACAGACAAACAGATAGATAGATAGATAGATAGATAG
>NW_026353747.1:0-532 GCF_001194135.2 Octopus bimaculoides | reverse complement strand
ATATATATACACATTCATATTCATTCTAGTGGGTGACAGTTTCAAAAAAGTTGTCCGGCCACTCAAAATAAAGAGCTCAAATTTAATCCATAATCGTTAGTACGACAAAAAAATATATCTTTCGTTTGGCTCTTCGGGATTATCATCGAGGTCCCCGATTTTACTAACAGCCAGATCATTTACTGTTTTCTCGTTAGTTATTTAAATCTATCCTAATTTCATTACTGAGTACTGCCTTGCTGATAATAGCGAAAACAATTGACAATAGCCTACTTATCCATTGTTCCTTAGATGCATGATAATTATGTTAAATAAAAGTAACCTAACCGGCATTGTGCTTTTTTTTTTCTTTCTTAAAATGACTCGACTGACTCATGTTTTCTTTTGTTTTTGTTTTAACTCTATTAACGTTGTCACTCCTCAAAATCGGGATATATCCACATCCGATCTCGTCTCGCATCCTGTGTGCGTCTTGTACAATAATAACTCTCTTTTACTCTTTTACTTGTTTCAGTCATTTGACTGCGGCCAT
>NW_026353746.1:0-249 GCF_001194135.2 Octopus bimaculoides | reverse complement strand
AGAGTTTTTTTTTTTTGTTTGTTTTTGTTTTGTTTTGTGAATCACTGACGATGATTACCGTGACAGGTATCAGGGGATGATTTTTGGGAATGTCTTCTGTGCATTTTGTTTGGTGCCTTCTCTCTCAGGTTGGCGAGGGAAAAATCCTTCAAATGCGCAAATGAAAAGAGATAGCATAAAGGGAAGGAGTGTGTCTGTATATCTGTTTGTCTGTTTGTCTGTCTATCTATCTATCTATCTATCTATCTA
>NW_026353745.1:0-337 GCF_001194135.2 Octopus bimaculoides | reverse complement strand
ATATATATATATATATATACATATATGCGTGTGTGTTTATGTATTCTCAATTTTGTATACACATGTATATTTTCCATACCAGTATGTGTAGATATATTTGCTTGTATTTGTTTCATTGTTAAAGATGGAAACTTAAAACAATATGGCGCGCCAGCTTGGCGATATAATAAAGAAACTGTTTTTCGTGCGATCGCCAATGCAATTAATCAATAGCCCGGATGAATTAGACATTGTTGACCCGAATTATAGCCGCAAAAGTCCACACAGCCGTTATGAAGACGAAATTGTTTGTCATGTTTAATTCACTAGCAAATCATAATAATAATAATAATAATAA
>NW_026353744.1:0-527 GCF_001194135.2 Octopus bimaculoides | reverse complement strand
ATATATATATGCACACACACACACGCACGTACACTAGTGTATTCTTAATATGCTTACACAAGTACGCAACATACACACATACACACTAAGTCGTACTCATACATATTCACAAACACGTACACACGCCATAGTTTTATGTTTTTATAATTTTCAAAATCCAATTGTTTCTTTTTTTTATATATACATATAATCTTCAGGCTTTAAAAAATAAATTAAAAGCGACGATTAACAGATTTCTTTGGAGAATTGGGGAATGAAATACTGATGTCTGGTTTATTAATTTAAATCCATTCTGCCAATGAAGAACATTCTTCAAGACACAAGTAGACAATCGCAAAATCTACCTTTCTTACTTTTATATATGTATGCATATATGTATGTACCTATTTATGCGTTTGTATACCTGTATGTATGTATGTATGCCTGCATCTACCTGTATCTCTTCGTATCCATACTTAAATCCATGCATATACACGTTCAGAAAGCATACATATACGCATATACGCATATATAGATGTACATATATA
>NW_026353743.1:0-412 GCF_001194135.2 Octopus bimaculoides | reverse complement strand
TATATATATATATATATATATAGATAGATAGATAGATATTGTTATGTCTCCACGCTACTGCTATCTAGCACCTTCGGATGATTTCTACTCAACTGCTACACAACACCTACTCGACTGCTACTCAACGCTCCTACCACGGCCCGACAACCTCTATTTATAAGTCTTGGGAGATCCTACTTCTTCGCCTGGGGGCGTCGACATAACATATGTATTGCGTATATGTATGTATATATACATATTGCATATATGTATGTATATATTTATTGCATGTATGTATATATGATTATATATATTACATGTATGTATATATATATGTATATATATATATTGCATGCTTGTATATATGTATGTATATATATATTGCATATATGTATATATGTATGTATATATATATATATGTATATATATATAT
>NW_026353742.1:0-412 GCF_001194135.2 Octopus bimaculoides | reverse complement strand
AAACGTTGTCATCTACTGGTATTGATACATCAATTAGAAAGCATTTTTTTGTTTTTGTTCATGATCTTTGACAACTATATCTGGTCTATTTTCCTTAATTTCTCTGTCTGTGTGTATTGGTGTATCCCAGAGTATGGTTGCTTTCTCGTTTTCTGTGACCTTTTCTGGCGTGTGTTTATATCATCTTTTTTCTGTTGTTATTTCATACTGTTGGCTTAGCTTCCAGTGTATATAGGTCCCAACTCTGTCGTGTCTGTGAATATATTCCTTCTTAGCCAAGACTGGGCAGCCAGAGATAATATGATTTATTGTTTCTTGTCCATCTCCAAATATTCTACAGTTACTTATTATGTTTCTTTTCCTTATATATTTTTGGTAATTTCTGGTGGGGAGGCTTTGGTCTTGTGCAGCA
>NW_026353740.1:0-668 GCF_001194135.2 Octopus bimaculoides | reverse complement strand
AAAATTTTTTCAGTTATTGCCAATATATTCAAAACGCCATTGCTTTCCAACATGAATGGTTACACACTGCAAAACAGATTTACCCTTGGAAATTATACACGAGTCAATAAAATATATTTGAGCAATTAAACATTCTGATGAAATAAAATTCACTATTTTCGTTTTCATGTATGTCAGAAGATTTTTAATGAAGTCATGACTAATTATGGATCTATTTTGATATTAAGAAATTTTATTGAAAGAATAACATGCAAACAAATATTGAAGTTTTTGTCACTTCCGTATGTTCTACAACTTCTATAAAGACCTCCATTCCTAGGAACCCGCTAGGTGTGTACCTTCTGTAGCAGGTCATTACTAAAACCACTTGTCCTTCCTTCTCTTCTCACCGTTATTGAGAGTCCTGTGACCCAGCTCTTAACTTATTCTTAACCCAGCCATTTCTTGACAGAATCTTGCCTTCTCAGACCTCTCTTGTAGGAACTGACTTCCAAATGTTATTTCAGGAGTAGTAACATTAATTCTTTTGATACCAACCTGCCTGAGACTACCTCTACTTCTATGATACAGAATTTGTTCTAACCCTTTAGCATTCAGATTATTTTGTCAAATGTAATAGTATACACACACACATATATATATATATGTATATATATATATATATATAT
>NW_026353739.1:0-743 GCF_001194135.2 Octopus bimaculoides | reverse complement strand
AAAATAACAATTGAAAAAGTTCGTTATAGGTATAAAGATACCATAAACAATTATTAAAATGGAGAAATGATGTTAAAAATCAAAATTAGAATTAATGATTACATACGAATGTTTCAAAGGGCAATACAAATATGTAAGAAAAATAAATAATAATAATAATTATAATTCAAGTTATACATTGTCATTCTCATCAGTGTGAAGAATTTAAGAAAAAAACATCCCCAAAAATTATTACTAAAAATCAAGAAGGAAAAACAAATGGAGTAATAGGGAAAATTTAACCGGATATTTACAAATAAGTATATATATATTGCTTCTCTCCTTCTCTACTATACATATCTCTCTTTTACTCTTCCTCGCTGTCTCTCGTCGCTCACCTTTGTTCAAATTCCTCCCTTTTCTTCTCTCTACCACTCCTCGTTGATCACATGTGACCTGTGGTCACCTCTTCCTTTCTCCCTTCGGCCAGCATAAAGGCAAGACGAACTGCTATCTCTCTCCACTCAAGTTCGTCACATCACAGCGTTCAGTATCTCATTTCGTTCGGCTTAACGGCCCTTAACGTTGTTTTCACTGTTTAATTTTTCCTGTCTTGGTTTTTGTTTGCTACTTTGGAATCCTCCGCTTAGTAGGTTAATCCACTTCGCGGGAAGAGCTATTCTAAGACCGCGTTCTGCTTCATCTTCGAAATGCCTAGTTTAGAATAGAGGGAGCTGATGAAGGAAAAGTTCCATAAGTGGCTC
>NW_026353738.1:0-247 GCF_001194135.2 Octopus bimaculoides | reverse complement strand
ACTTTTGAATTGCTCATTCAGTACCTCACTGATCCTAGTTGGACTGTCTTACAACAGCTCTTACAACATTACGACTGGGTGTTGAGGCAGTTTCTCAACAACTCAAATGTGGACGCAATATACCTTGATTTTGCAAAATTAACTATCAACAAAAATAATTGGTAAGCTAACTCAAAAAATCATTACCAAAATACCAGAAATTTGATTTATTAAGTCTCTTAATGAATTCTTTATACTGAAATATATA
>NW_026353737.1:0-536 GCF_001194135.2 Octopus bimaculoides | reverse complement strand
TATAAACTTTTTTTTCCTCTGATCCCTTAATGTTTTCCCAGATTTCATTATAACGTCCTAAGTTTCATAGTATACTTTTGTCATTAACTGAAAATAATGACAAGACTTGATGTCACCCTTACCCTACCTCGTTATAGACATTTACTACTATCTAATTGACTTCTTCTAACGTTTGTTTCTTTTTGTGGTGAGGTGTACTTATGGCAGTAAGAAATTAAGGAATAAAGGAAACGTCGAGTAATATTTATTTTTGACCAGCAGCCAGCTCTCAGCTGTCAACTCACAATGCTCTCTATTCTCAATAAAACGCAGTCTTCTAGCCTTAGATCTTCTGTTGGTGATAAGAAGGTGGATAAAACTTTAGATATAAATTTGAAGCCTGAAACTCCCACTGTGTTCCATGCCACTCCAAAACTGTAGTTGTTCTTGTCTCAGGTTATTTTTGCTGCAATAATGGTAACATGAAATTCTTTCATCCTCTAGCTCTGATAAAATGCTTGAGAAAAATTATATTAATATATCTTGTCTGTCGAAAA
>NW_026353735.1:0-766 GCF_001194135.2 Octopus bimaculoides | reverse complement strand
TATATTCCAATTCAAGTACTTGTATATAGTTTCACTTTGAAATAGTTTCACTTTGAAATAGTTTCAAACGAAAGTAATTGTTTCTGTTGCCGAATAAGTTTAAGATATCTTTTTGAGTGCTTGTGTTTCATTTATCTGATGCATAATACTTTTGTCTTTCATTAGAAAAACAATCCGAGGTGGAATTTTCAGTTGGTGAGTGAGACATTATTACCTACAGTTGTCTTGCTTCTGCTTACGTCGTTGTTGAGTCTCCGTTTGAGTTATCTACGTTTCTCTATTTATTGTTGTATTCTACTCTTTTTCTTTAGTGTAAACACCGTGAAACATAATGTGCGTTTTCGTTGAATCTTGCAATGTTTGCGGCTAAAACCTGTAAATCTGTTGGATTATTCTTGGTATAAAACTTTCCAAAACAACATTATGAAATAATAATAGAATAAAAAGTTTCGTATCTATTGTTTAAAAGAAAAAAATTAAAGCATTATGTTTATATATTTCTCAGTTTTATACAACGTTGTAACTACTCATTACGTGATATTGCATTAGAAAACAAAAATAGAACTAACATAAACGATGTGCTTATTTCATTTCATCAATTTATTTCGCCGTAGAAGGTTAATTTCATCTCCATGTAAAGATGAAATAAGCCTTCTAGGGCGAAATAAATTGATGAAATGACGATTACAAGAGGCTCGACGTAAAGCTAGAATAAACTTTTGATGTGCTTATTTCATAATATAAAATAATAACTAGCTCTATAATT
>NW_026353734.1:0-398 GCF_001194135.2 Octopus bimaculoides | reverse complement strand
TCAACTGGAACCCTCGACGTCGTAAGCGACGGAGTGCCAACAACTGTAGGTGTAGTTGTAATTAATGTCACCTTTATTTCAGCAGATCAACAACTAAACATGTCCCAACCGCGACCGTCTCACCTTTTATACGGATATAGCGTAACTGTCCTTCTTTTTTGATGTTCACCCCCAGGCTAGACCTTATCAGTACCATGTACTCACAGAAGATCCATCTGTGCCCATCAAGGACTTCAACTTTTTAATGACCATCCCAGTCAGTCTTTATCCAGCTGAGCTGCAATCAAAGACATTCCAAACATGACTATCAAGTCTTTTATTCTCGAACTACAGAAATCATATTATCTAATGGAGGCGCAATGGCCCAGTGGTTAGGGCAGCGGACTCGCGGTCACAGG
>NW_026353733.1:0-366 GCF_001194135.2 Octopus bimaculoides | reverse complement strand
TTGGATTTTTCACCTAGGAGGCTATTGTACAATTTCTTGCACAAATATTTTTGACATCCCCTACCGAGTTGGGGTAGAGAGATTTTATTTTGTGGTGTAATGCTGGTGTTACATGATAAATTTTAATGTGTTTTGGCGGTGTTGTGCGTGGGTGGTTGTTAGTTTTGATGTCGTTATTTGTGATGTTTGTTTTAGAGTTGATGTATTTCATCAACTCTGTGTTTGTAGTGTCTATTGCTGTTAGCATTGTTTTTGGTGTGTTATCATTGGTGTTTATCGTGTAAGAGTTGGAAGTGTTTTCGGGAGATGTGAATCTCTGCTTTGTTGTTCGTTTTTCTTTTTTTGCTCCTCTTCCTCCTTCCTTTT
>NW_026353732.1:0-427 GCF_001194135.2 Octopus bimaculoides | reverse complement strand
TAAGTTACGGGGACGTAAACACACCATTGTGGAATTTTCTCCTTTTGTGTATTCGGTTGTCAAGCGATGTTGGTGGGGACAAACACAGACACACAAACATATACATACATACATACATACATACATACATATATATATATATATATATATATATATATATATATATATATATATATATATATAGTAATAATATTAGGGAATAAAAAATTTATTCCAACCTTACAGGCAAAAATTGGTATAATATTACACCGGGTTTCCTAATATATAATATATATGTATATTACTAATTTAGAGACGAACCACCACTCTACAACTCAGTCAATTCAGAACCCGTCCAAATCCATGCTGTGAGGCATATAGCACCTTAATAAATCTAATATTTAATTTAAATTTTAGATTAAAATCTTAGATATATTAAGATGGTATA
>NW_026353731.1:0-347 GCF_001194135.2 Octopus bimaculoides | reverse complement strand
AACAAGATGAGGACAAATATCCGACAAATGTAAATAATGTAAATAATTTTGAGTAAAGTTTTCTTGTTCTGCCTTTACGTTCTGAGTTCAAATTCCGCCGAGGTCAACTATGCCTTCCATTCTTTCGGGGTCGATAAATCAAGCACCAGTTGCGTACTGGAGTCGATCTAATCGACTGGCTCCCTCCCCCAAAATTTCAGGCCTTGTGCCTAGAGTAGACAAGAATAACTTGTCCTGTACTTTTCCAGAATTATAACCTTAAGAATATTATTTCTCTTGCTCGCATTTTTCCATGTAACATATATATATATATATATATAATTATTACAAATTAAAAGGGTAAAGGA
>NW_026353730.1:0-210 GCF_001194135.2 Octopus bimaculoides | reverse complement strand
TATACACACACACACATATAGACAAACATATATAAGCAATACTCAACTGCCCCCACCACCCTCTCACTTTACCATTCTTTGCACTAAATTTAAATCATTGAATCATAAGCAAATTTTCTTTCATCTTTTATCTCTCATTCTCATTTACTTACTCTGTTTTTCCCTATTATTATTATTATTATTATTATTATTATTATTATCATTATTATT
>NW_026353729.1:0-332 GCF_001194135.2 Octopus bimaculoides | reverse complement strand
GTGTTGTCTTTTCAAATTTCTCTACTTCATGGTAACATGTCTACGCTCCACGTGCTTTCACATACCAATTTTCTCACTCACACCTATATATATATATACATATATATATATATATAAACTCTCCAATGTCCCCAAACATCGAATGAGATGGACGTGTCCTATGCGTTCGTAATACTTCAAGTCATTAGGAGCCGAGTTAAACAATTATGAGATATTTGTAATTCCAACAAATGTTTGAGTGCTAGTTTGTGTTTGTTTGTTTACTCACTCGTATACATACCTATACGTGGGTAGCTGATGAAGTAGAATGTTCTCTATGTGGCTCGTGTGTT
>NW_026353728.1:0-321 GCF_001194135.2 Octopus bimaculoides | reverse complement strand
GGTACTCCAGCATGGCCACAGTCAAATGACTGAAACAAGTAAAGAGTAAATCAATTTAATTTGATAGGACTCCTACCTCTTCCAATAAACTGTGGGAGAAAATACCTGGTGCTATTTATTATGGTTCTTTACATTCTGAGTTCCAGTCTTGCGAAAGTCAACATGAAGTACCAGTTAAATACTGGGGTGATATGATGATTTATACTCTTCCCTTAAATTTCAAACTTCGTGTCTCTATCAGAAACAATTATTAGTTATAGTTTTCTAACCCATATCATCATTATCATCGTTTAACGTCCGCTTTCCATGCTAGCATGGGTT
>NW_026353727.1:0-375 GCF_001194135.2 Octopus bimaculoides | reverse complement strand
ATATATATACATATATTGATCTCATCTAATTGTTTATTCACCACCTGGATGTGCAAACACCTAAAAACTGATAACTCTCCCATATCTCAACTTTTTTAATAATTTGCTTTTTCTTTACGCTTCCCCTGTTTGTTTACAAAATTTTCGTCCCTTATAAGAGTCTAAGTCTATTTGCTGTTCAGTTAATTATCTCCTCAAGATTACTCCCTATCTTTTTCAAATCACGTGTGCTCGTTTAAACATCACTTAACTCATTCGGAGTCACTAACGCATCATGTTGACATTACGAGTTTGAGAAATGGCGAAATAAATTTAATATTTCGTTCAGGAAATACTGGTTGATTGAATTTCAGCTGGATTTTTGTATGTCTTTTA
>NW_026353726.1:1291-1749 GCF_001194135.2 Octopus bimaculoides | reverse complement strand
CTACTCTCCTACACAGTACTCTATCTAGATATGATCTCGACGACCCGATGTGGTTTGTCCATGTCCACATTGGCGCATTCGGATGGTCGAGTCAGTACCTGTCAGACAGTTGAAAGCGTCTGAGCAGGTCTTTGAGGCATTTGCATCCCTGTCTATTCCTATCTCTGCCCACATAGTCTAGATGCGTGTCCAAGGTAGCATTCCAATCCCCCACTAAAAGTAAAGGACGAGACGTTCCTAGGAATACTTCTAGACGTCGAAAGAAATCCGGCCTACCTGTTAAAGGGGGTGCGTATACTGATATGAGTCGAAAAGCACACCCATCGCTGCCATCGACATCCAGAACAACCAATCTACCCTCCGGGTCTATGAATACTGTCTTTACTTCGAGATCCAGACTCTTGCGAAAGAGTACCGCCGTGCCACTACCGCCCATTCTCGGCAGACAGGGAGAAAAA
>NW_026353726.1:0-838 GCF_001194135.2 Octopus bimaculoides | reverse complement strand
TGTTATGTTTGTTTTTGTGTTGATGTATTCCATCAACTCTGAGTTTTTTGTGTTGATGGCAGTGAGCATTGTGTGTGTGTTTACTTTTGGGGTTTTGTTGCTTGTGTTGTTGTTGTGTGTGCTTGTATTGGTGTCTGGAGTGTTTTCGGGAGTTGTGTATCTCCCTGCTTTGTTTGTGTTTGCTTTTCTTTTCTTGCTCCTCTTCCTCCTTCCTTTCTGGGCTATTTGCCAGTCCACATTACTTTCGTCTTCCGACGAAGGTTCCGAGGAATCGGAAGGGGGCAGGGGCATGTCGTGTGGATCTGTGTTTGTTTGTGTAAGTCGTTGTGTTGTTGTTCTTGTTGTTGTTGGTTGGTGACTTTCTGGTTGTGGTGTATGAGATGTGTGGGAAGTGGGATCAGTTTTTGTATTGTCTTTTGGTTTAACTGTTTCTTTAGTTCTTGTTGTTGTAGGTGTTTTTTCCGGATGCTGTTTTATGTTCGTTTGTTGGTGTTGTTGGATGTGTCTCATTGCTTGTTTTCTGTGTTGATGGTGGTGTGGGTAGTAAAGATTCCTTTTTCCTTGTACTCTTTCCTCGTGGTTGTTGTTCTTGCTCTTGTTGATTTTTCTTTGTTATTGGGCAGTTAGTTCGGAGGTGCCCTTCTCTGCCACACAGGTAGCAGCGAGGCCTCCTGCCTTCTACCACTAGATAGAGAATATGGCCGTCTGGCATATCAGTATGGTGTGGGATGTTGCTTACTTGACTCTCATTGATTTGGAGCAATACGTCGATCCTTTTTCCGGACCATTTTTAGTTCCTGGTAAGTGGCATACTCGAGGATGTTGAAGTCCTCTTCCA
>NW_026353725.1:0-559 GCF_001194135.2 Octopus bimaculoides | reverse complement strand
GTCGATAAATTAAGTACCAGTTGCGTTCTGGGGTCGATCTAATCGACTGAAGCCTTCCCCCCGAATTTCAGGCCTTGTGCCTATAGTAGAAAGCATTATTATTGGTATTGTTGTTGTTGTTGTTTTTGCTGTTATTATTATTATCATCATTATTATTATTATTATTATTATTATTATTATTATTATTATTATTATTATTATTATTATTATTCAATAGTCTTATTTTTATAACGTGCTTTCACTGCACTACCGTGCGCAGCTCTGTGTGCCTTGGGTATGTGCTGTGGTTTGTTGTGATGCTCTTATTTTTACTGTACTGAAAGTGTTTTACTTCGGATGTGTACGGTGCTTAGTAGCGCTATTTTCTGTATGTTATAGATATTTCTTAGATCTGGTGCTTCTGTTATGTATTTGTCTGAATATTTTTTTATCATACCTAATGCGTCTATTATGATAGGAAGTGTTTCTGCTTTTAGACTCCACATTCGAGTTACCTCTATTTCCAGATCTTCGTTTTTATTATTATTATTATTATTATTATTATTATTATTATTATTAT
>NW_026353724.1:0-280 GCF_001194135.2 Octopus bimaculoides | reverse complement strand
TCATCATCACCATCATCAACATCGTCATCATCTTCACCATCATCATCATCATCATCTTTGTCATCATTGTTGCTGTAACAAGCATTGACATTTTCATCCCCGCCATCATCATCATCATCACCATCATCATCACCACCACCATCAGCAGCAGCAACAGCAGCACCATAATTACTGACATAGCCATTTTAATTTATTCTCCATCTACGGTTACTTATTTACTATCATCATCGTTATCGTCATCATCATCATCATCATCATCGTCGTCGTCATCATCATCATC
>NW_026353723.1:0-322 GCF_001194135.2 Octopus bimaculoides | reverse complement strand
TTTGCTTTGTGAGTGAGTATATGTTTGTGTGCGATTCTTATTTCATTTTTCTCTTATTTTATCATTTTCATTTATTCGTTATATATGTGTGTGTTTATTAGTTTGTTTTATGAGTACGTTTCATATATATGTATGTGTGTATATATACTGTTTTATGCATATGTTCTTATTTGTATGTGTGTGTGTGTGTGTGTGTGTGTGTGTGTGTGTGTGAGTGTATGTATTTGCTTATTCATTTTTCTTTCTTATTGCAATTTGTTAGCAATAATGCCTTTGGTTACAGGTTTCCAATGGGCCAATCATTGGTTCACTGCATTTCTGA
>NW_026353722.1:0-261 GCF_001194135.2 Octopus bimaculoides | reverse complement strand
GGACTGAACCCCGATGTGGTTCAGAAGCAATCTTCTTAATGCATATGTATGTATATATACGAAAATACAAGATAGGTTAACTACGATTTTCTTCAACATTTTCCCCTCTGAGACACATCCGCTTATTGTAACACTTCTTGATTTATTCTAAACCCTGCAAAAGTGCTTTCAAGACTAGGCCTCCAACCAGGCTTTCACGATACCCTTAAAGTCAGGAACTTTCCAGCACCTCCTCGCATATTATATGTGTGTATATATATA
>NW_026353721.1:0-427 GCF_001194135.2 Octopus bimaculoides | reverse complement strand
TCTTGTGGTAACTTGTGCATTAAAAGTATGTGTTTGTATGTGTGAGTTTGTGCATGTGTGTGTGTGTGTGCGTGGTTGAGTGAGTGAGTGAATGAGTGAGTGACTGGGTGTGAATATTCAAAATAAAGCTGTGCTTGGTTTACCAGCTGATGATCGGCATCGAGCAACTCTGAGTACTGAAAATCGAAGCCTTTCGGTTGTAACTTGTCAAATAATACTTTACATTTGTACTAACTCCTATTGCGTCTGGTGAATCAGAAGAGCTTTATTTCGTGCATACATATATATACATACATATATACACATTTATATATATATGTATGTATATGTATATATATATGTATATATAGGTATATATATAAGTATATATATACATACATATATACATACATATATGCATATATACATATATATATGCATATATTTA